>NW_022196903.1:78422268-78435044 GCF_008632895.1 Mastomys coucha
GAGGGAGGGGGAGAGAGAAAGAGAGAGGGAGAGAGAAGAAGAGGGGGAGGGAGGGAGAGAGAGAGAGAAAGAGAGAGAGAGAGAGAGAGAGAGAGAGAGAGAGAATAATGTTAAAACCTAACACATTTTCTTACTAACAGTTCTCACCATTATTTATAAACCTCTGTGCTGGATCTTTCTAATATACGTGGTCAGAAAACAGCTATTAGCTTAGTTGCAGAGGATATCATATTCTTGAGAAAAAGGGAGATCATCAACTTGTCATACAGAAAGGCTTCCTGGGGAATAGAGATTTATGACAAGGTAACAGACTCCTTTTGAAATACATTTTACATTTAGACCAGGCAAGGCTTCTAAAATGACAGAAAAACCAAGATGGCAAGATGCTCTTAGGGGCCTTAACACATCGAGTACTCAAGTAGACCTGGCACTGGCTATTCTGGGGCACAGATGTGTACACAGCAGACTGCTGCCTCTGTAATAATACAGAGAAATACTCCACTCTTTCTTATGCTTCTCTACAGTCTCCTTTTGCTACTGAAGAACAGAACTGCAGTTCTTAAGATTCATGTAATACTAAGGGGTTGGTGTGTGCATTAAGAAATATCTGGATTACTGCTTAAATTGCTAACTAAAGATGTCAGAAATCTAGAAAGAACACTTTTCATTTTAACACACATGCATAAAAATACATAAGTCAAAGGTATATATTTTGTCAACATTTTTAATATGGGAATTTAAATTGTTAAAGATCATATAATATAGATAACTTGAGACCATGATGACACTAAGAAGGAAACCCAAGTGAAACCCAAGAAATAGAGAGTCTGGCTTTATTCACAGGCTTGCTCTTCTGTGAAACCATAATAATACCCAAGCCTCTTGTTATATGCTGTGCATAAGATGGGTTAGCATAGTTAACCTCAAGATGACTTAGAAAGATGCTTCAGTATATAAAGGTGCTTAAAGTATATGCAAATCCTGTCTGGACTGAAGTTGATTTGAAGGCTGCAACACATAAATATGGCAGATAGCCATGGGTCAATAAAAGTTTCACAAAATATGCAAGGCAAACTCATTTATGTATTCACTAGACAGACAGTCCATCCATCTTTACAGGAACAATGCACAATGTACAAGAACCCTGTTATTATCCATCACTTCCTTAACAGGAGAACTTTGAGTTTGTTTTTTCCTTTAAAAAAATGTTTTTTCTCTAATGACTATGACATTTAATTTCTTCACCCGCTGATCTCTAAACTATATGTTTGTAAGTTATAAATTAAAGATTTAAACTGTATCAATTGTTTAAAACAGTTCTACACAATGCATCTACCTTTGCTCCCACACACTTCCATTGTATGATTACATCAAGGCCCGAGTCTCCATCATTATCTGACCCTTGTTCATTTTCTTCCCTCCCCTCCACCCACCAAACTTTGTCCTTCCTGTCAAAGTTCAGCACTTCCTAGAAAAGTCTCACTGCCTATTTGATATTGTACTTCACTTTAGTCACCAAAGGAAGAATTTACAGGTGCTTGGCCCCATCTATAAGACCATGACCGAAATCTGACCTCCTGTTACAATACATGAACTTCTGCCCTACTGATAAGGCTGGCAGATATAAGTAGGATTTTTCAAATAATCCTTTGGGAATTTATAAGCAGCACAGCCATAAAGGGGGGTGAATGGAAGGTCGGTTTCACTAAAAATAATAAATATTGCCATGTTTATTCAAAGTGTGCCTTGTTATGCTCCAGGCCAAAAGTTCAGATAAACACTATTGTAAATGACAAAATATTAGAACTTTTTGTTGCTTGTGTTATGATCCTTCCGTTGAACACCAATAGAACTGCCCCGCACCCCCACTATGTAAGTCCCTGCCCTGGCACTGAATAGCATGTCCTGAGATGAAAATATTGGACTTGCTTAAGAGTCAAAAGAAGAGTTTATATCTTACAATCATAAACAAACACTGACTATTATAGACTTCTAATATTAATTGGTAAGGCAAAAAAGAAAAAAACAAAAAAATACCAGACTGAATTAACATTATACCTGCCCTATTGATGAAGAATCCATTAGACTTTGATAATTGGTACAATAAACACACCAGGCCCTACATAAATATGGAGAACAGACCTACTGAGCTCAGTCTGCAATAGTAGGAAAATTTTCTGGAAGACAGGTATAAAATAAGTAAGAAATAGGAAATTAAAGTGAAACAGAATTTTTAAAATGCAATGAAATGAAAGTGATGACTGAGGTAGAAGGGAGAATGTGCAGAAAGGATGACAACCACAGTGCTTCAGAATTTGAAGGCGAGATGGTAAGTAACAAGAAATGTGGAAGACCTCTAAAGAGTCATGACTGGTTTTGTTCTTAAACATTTCAGTGTCTTACAATATAGGTGGTCAGTAAAATGAAGCAGGTAGTCCACATTAGACATGGTGAGATGTAAATGACTGAACTCCCTGATGGTAGAGGGAATACTGTTTCACTATTAGGGTAGGGGAATAAGGTGATTGTTTAACCAGCTATGATAAATATGTGAATGGAGGCAATGGCCTTATGATAGTAAAATTCAACTATATTCAAAACATCTACAGGTCTTAGATATGGTACTCAGGAAAACCCAACAGAAAGAAGTGTGGATTTTCAACTGGTGATGAGAAAAAAAAATTATGGTTCAGGGCCACTGAAATTTCAGAAGCCTACAGGGCAGTGAAGCATGATAGACACATTGATGCTAAGTTTCTACCACCTATGGAAATCTCCATAAAGTTGCATATAGTGGTTTTGCTTGTTTGCTTGTTGTTATTGTCATTAGGGGAGACGGAACCCAGATCCTTACACAACATTAAGCACATACTACTCTACTGCTGAACCCATGCCAAGTTCTAGAACAGGCACCTTCTAACAACAAGAAACAGAGCAGTGGCACAAGTAGAACTCTGGGAACAGTGAAGGGTACAAAGAAGATGAACTGACAAACACTGAAGTAGGCAGCAAGTGGTTAAATAAAGAAGCTGACAGCCAGTAGCTGGGCAAAAGAGACATAGGCCGGGTTTAGGGGTCCCGGGCTTGGGGTATGAGGAACCAGGAGGAGAAAAAGGAAGGTAGAGAGAGAAGAAGACACCATGGGATAAGAATCTTAAAGTCATGGCCATGAGGGTGGCCAACTGGAGTTAAGAGCAGCACAGATAGAACACAGAAAGTAGTAACTCAGAGTTATCGATAATAAGTAGATTCTAAGAGCATAGAGAGTAGATATCTGCCCAGCTTTAATGCTGATAAAGGCTTATTAAAAATTTAAAAAGAAAGGAAGAAGGAAGGAAGGAAGGAAGGGAGGGAGGGAGGGAGGGATGCAGGCAGACAAACAGACAGGCAGGCAGGCAGGCAGGCAGGCAGGCAGGCAGGCAGGCAGACAGGCAGAGAGGAAGAAAACCATGCTATAAAAGGAAAAAATGAGATTAAGAGGCTGAGAGATAAAAATGATGAGTAAGGTGAAGGTCCAATAGAATACACACTCAAAAAAGTGAGAAGAGGAAAGATAAAATCTAGATTGATCCGAATGAAGAAACAAAGACAATATTGGAATAGAAGGGAATTAGTGCTATATGGTTGATGTTCTTATTCTCCGTTCTTCCAAATTCTCTTTTGCTCAGGCCTAAGATTAATGTTTACTATATTAGGAAATAAGAACACTGTAATAAATACTTATGTTGACTAAACATTTTTAAATAGGCTCATTAATACTATGAGAGCTGTACTTTACCATGAAGTAATGTGCACATCTGACATTAACACAGCTTTACAAGTGACAAGAATACATCCTCGGGTCTATAAATTCAGCACCAAGTTCCATGTGCTGCCAGCATCCTTTAGTAAAATTGATGTTAGGTCTTACTCAGAATCCCCGTAAGTATGAACCAGGAATGTCTATATTATAAACATATATTACAAAACACTTATCATCAGCTGTGAATTTCCAAACCTTGGCAACACTGTGAATGTCCTAAAACCTGTGCAGGCCAAGTAAAAATGGTTTAAAGATTGTTACAGAAAATTTGTATCAAATATTTCAAGCTTCAAATACTAATGGATAGAATCCTGTTCCAATTAGACAGTCTTCTAATTTGATCATTTCTAAACCAATAGACTATAGTTTTCAAAAAGTTAAGCCTATATATTCATTGTAAATTAAGAAATAAATTTTAATTGATAATTTGTATGATAATAAGGATCTAGACCTCCTGAGTACATGTCTATACTTCACAGTACATGCTTCTGAAAATCTATGTATGGATGCAAATGACAACATCTCACCAGACAACTGCCATTTATTAAATGTCAATCATTTGCCAAGGACTGAGTTGACATTATTTCACTGTCAATAACTACACTAAGCAGGAAATTATTTTCCCATTTCATACATATATAAGTGTAATGCTAGACCACCCTAACACACACAGGTAGTAAATATGCAAGTAAAAGATTTTACTGGTCTGTTAGAATTCTCACTTGAGGCAAATTTGTTCTGTTTTCATAAAAACTTAACAAAGCTTATAAAAAGCAGCACATGGCGGTAAAACAGCACTGCCATGTTACCATCATCCTGAAAGTGCAATTCCATCCTGGTGCATGGCAATGATTTAAAGCATAAACCCTCACTTACCTAGACACCATACATATCCCAATCCATTTCACACATTAGAGAAATTAGACAAGTATTAAAAGCTGTAAACAGATAATAACATTTCCATCGCACAGTGGGAATAATAAAACACTAGAGATGCTGTCAGGGAATGCTGTCATCTTGGAGCAGGAGGTTTTGGAGGAAGCTGGTCTGAGGTTGAAAGAATAGCTGCTTGTTTGTGTATTTGTTCAGGCTTATTTTGTGTTTTTTTATGAAGGTTCAAACATTATGACCTATAACTTAAAAACTAATGGTCCTGATTTTCTCAAAATTAAAGATGTCCACTTCAATAAACACTAAACACAGTTTGCAGTACAGAGACAAACCGGAGGGATGTATGCAATACCCTACACTGTCAGTATCAACTATACAGTCTATTAACACCACATTATTGCCCTTTTAGCAAATTTCTTTTACCAGTGCTTTACAGATAAAAAGGGTTGATTGTCAAAAAATTTAAATGCTTTTCATAAATCCTTTAATGTATAAAAGCAAGTTATTCTACATTAAATATTAGATTTGAAATAGAGAAATCTGAATACATCTCTACTCATAACCCACTAACCTGATGACGACTCTGGAATCTCAACCGCCATGCTTGAATTTTACAAGGCAAATATAAACAAAACTCAAGCAAAAACAGAGGAACTTTGCTCAAAAATAAAGTAATAATAATAATAACAACAATAGCAACTCAGAATTTGGTATTTGATACATATCTTTATTAGGAAGATCAGGTAAAGACTCACCAGAACAGAATATATGTGTAGACACCGATACACAGGAGAGAAATCCACCAAGTCTTGAGCCCCAGGTACCTAGAAATAGACAATTACAAAAATATCACATAAAGCTATTACGGGGAAAACTGCATTAACTTTATTTTTACTACTCAAGCAGTGATTTGTTTTCCAAGACAACTCTATATATTGGAAAATTCAAAATAAACAAAAGAATCATGTTGTCAGGCTGAAGAGCTGTTGACTCTGGGACACATTCCAGAGCAGAGAAGCACATGGGTCTGCAGCTCATGAGGATTGGAATCATCCAGAATATTTAAAATTATTTAAATTGTGAAGCCTGTTGCTAAAGAGTATTTATGAACACTGGTCCCTAGCCTGTACTAATTTACACATTAGCAATATTGATTGTATCCGCATTAAGGAGCCACCATGGGGCCATTCGAGTGACCGCGACCCGCAGATGTGCATTTTAAAGTTCTATTCACAGGCACAGGTATGTGTCCATCCCTGTAATGGTGAACCAGATGAATTGGCCTGGCTACTACTATGGCCATATGCTACAGTTTGACAAGAAGATATCATGTTTCAATTTTCTGTGTGGACAACAATGTGGACACTAAAATTGATATATTTTTATGTAAAGTTTTTCTATTCTTTGATTTTTAATAAACTTTAGAAACCAAAAAAACAAAAAACAAAAACTAAAACAAAAAATAAATAAACAAAAGAATCATGTTGTCAAGCACTTAAGAGTGCTTGCTGCTCTTTCAGAAGACCTGAGTTTACTTCCCAGGACATGCATAACATAACTCATAACCACCAGTAAGTACAGTTCCAGAATATAAACACCCTCTTCTGGCCTCCATGAGTACCCATATACAGTTGGCACACACATACATACGCATAAATAAAAATAAATGAACTTTAAAAGAAAATCATGTTCCCAAACAGGACGCATACTTGTAATCCTAGTACTTGGGAGGAGGCAGGAGGATCGTGAGTTCAAGATCATTTTAGGTACATGAAATTCTGTCTCAAAATGAGAGAGAGAGAGAGAGAGAGAGAGAGAGAGAGAGAGAGAGAGAGAGAGAGAGAGAGACCCAAAATCTTAGTTCTTTTACTCTAGTCACAAGACTAATAACCTGTGCTGACAGAGTCCAGGTGGCAGAGTCCTGCAGAGATGAAACGGGGAAACCTGCTGTCTCTACCTTCAGAGACATTTAGGAGCCAGGGGCCACCAGGAGAAGTGGAAAGATGAGGCTGTGACCTTAGTGACCCAATTGTCCTAGAGTTTACATAGAGTGCATAGAGTTTACATAAAGCCAAGTTTCAATGGTCAAAGCCAAACTTGTTCCACAAGATAAATGCTTTAAATCTGCCAGATAGTTATTAAAGGGCACAAGTATTAAAATCTTTAAGTCTTTTTCATTAAAATATAAAAGTAACACAGAAAGGAGGGGACACTTTATTGAAAATGAGGTGACATATTGAAAATGAGGTGACATATTTAAAAGTCAAACCAAGAAGTAACTCAAAGATTTTAACGTGAATAATGAATGATATGTTGACTAAACTGGTATACATTAAAATAAAAAATAAGGATCAAGTGAGAACTGAAATCAGTTCTCAGGATTCAGTTTGTTGGTGGTCTGGCAAGAAAGCAGTCAGAGTGGACTGTGAGCTACAGTTCCTCAACTAAGGAAGGACACTGTCATTCATCATACACAGATTCAACAAGAATAAAAAAGGACCTGAAAATAAATGCTTAAAAAAAAAAAAAAGAAAAAAGAAAAAAGAAATGAAAAGAGAGAAAAGGGGGAAAGTACATAAGTTATTACAATAAAGACCTGGCTGGTTTCTCCTGTCACAATGGTAGCTATGTGGACTGCCGGCACAAAAAGAGCAGACACATCGAAGCTGAGCTGGGCTGGCTCATAGTTGCAGGGCTGCTTCCCTTTCTTCCTAAGGCAAACACTTTCTCTTCCACAGAGTACAACTTCTCTAACCAAGACTTGTCTCATAACCACACGGCCTTGATCTATATGGCACACTGCAATGCTCGCTGGCTGGTCACCTGGCACTCCATCTTCTGCTCAGCTCTACCAGGCAAACCTTAGGTATCTAATACTTAGTAATGAGGCCTCTGAAGCAAAACAGTGCTATTAGAGCCAAAAGACTCGGCCATGGGATCTCTTATTTCAACTGACCACTCACCTCTATATAATGGGAGCATGGAAATTTTAATGAAATTTGTCTTGCCAGGAAAAAAAAAAAAGAGCTAAACAGTAGCCAAACACAACATCAAAAGAAAAAAATTAAGATTTATAATAAAATTTAAAGTACATAAAATAATGTATGCACATAAAAAAGACAAAAAAAATACACAGAGTAAAAATGGGCTTATACAGGAAATGAAATTATTTATTTAGAACAATACAATGTAGTTATTTATGATATACATAAAACGTCAAGAATTTTTCTTGCCTAATTTTGAGCAGCAAATTCTGCCATAACCTTGTTTCACGTGTTCTTCATACAGTTTATTTACCTTCACTTTGTCACAAGCCACTTTCTCTAAAAAAAAAAAGAAACCCACTGGAAACCATTCTCAAGTCAAGCCTTGGCCCATTGACTTGTCAGAGCCATCTTTACAGAATAAACAGCAATAGTAAGAGGCATTTCCCTAGAGAGCTACGAAAAATAAGCTTGCAGGCCTTTTAGCAAAGAAAAGCATTGTTGCTAAAGGTTGGGACTGGTCTATCTCCATTCAAGTTTTCATTTTCTTTTTCATTTTACTTTTTTTATTTTTGATATTTTCTTTATTTACTTTTCATATGATATCTCCTTTCCTGGTTTCCCCTCCGAAAAAAATAAAAAAATAAAAATAAATAAAATAAAATTAAGTTAAATTAAAAAACCTGTTCCCTTCCTCCTCCCCCTGCTCAACAACCCACCCTCTTCCACTTCATGGCCCTGGCATTCCCCTACACTAGGGCATTGACCCTTCACAGGACCAAGGGCCTCTCCTCCCATTGATGACTGACTAGGCCATCCTGTGCAATACATATGCTGCTGGAGCCATGAATCACACCATGTACTCTTTGGTTGGTTGTTTCGTCCCTGGGAGCTCTGAGGGTATTAGTTAGTTCATATTGTTGTTTGTCCTAAGGGGCTGCAAACCCTTCAGTTCCTTGGAACCTTTCTCTAGCTCCTTCACTGGGAACCCTGTGCTCAGTCCAATAGATGGCTGTGAGCCTCTACTTCTGTATAAGTTGGGTACTGTCAGAGCCTCTCAGGAGACAATAATATCATGCTCCTGTCAGCCAGCACTTGCTGGCATCCACAATAGTGTCTGGATTTGATGACTGAATATGGGAAGGATTCCCAGATGGAGCAGTCTCTGGATTGTCCTTCCTTCAGTGTCTACTCCATAGTTTGTCCCTGCAACTCCTTCTATCGGTATTTTGTTCCCCCTTTTTTAAGAAGGAACGAAGTATCTACACTTTGGTCTTCCTTCTTCTTGAGTTTCTTGGGTTTGTGGATTGTATTTTGGGTATTCTGAGCTTCTGGGCTAATATCCACTTATCAGAGAGTACATGCCATATGTTTTCTTTTGTGATTGGGTTACCTCACTAAGGATGATATTCTCCAGATCCATCCATTTCCCTAAAATTTTCTTAAACTCATTGTTTTTAATGGCTGGGTAGTACTTCATTGTGTAGATATACCACATTTTCTGTATCTATTATTCTGTTGGGAGGACATCCGGTTGTTTCCAGTTTCTGGCTATTATAAATGAGACTGCTATGAACATAGTGGAGCATGTGTCCTTATTACATGTTGGAGCATCTTCTGGGTATATGCCCAGGAGTAGTATAACTGGGTCCTCTGGTAGAATTATGTCCAATTTCCGGAGGTACCGCCAAAATTATTTCCAGAGTGGTTGTACCAGCTTGCAATCCCACCAGCAATGAAGGAGTGTTCCTCTTTCTTCACATTCTCCCCAGCATCTGCTGTCATCTGAGTTTTTGATCCTAGCCATTCTAACTGGTGTGAGGTGGAATCTCAGGGTTGTTTTGATTTGCATTTCCCTGATGACTAAGGATGTTGAACATTTCTTTAGGTGCTTCTCAGCCATTCGGTATTCATCAGTTGAGAATTCTTTGTTTACCTCTATACCCCATTTTTAATAGGGCTATTTGGTTCTCTGGAGTCTAACTTCTTGAGTTCTTTGTATATATTGCATATTAGCCCTCTATCAGATATAGGATTGGTAAAGATCTTTTCCCAATTTGTTGGTTGCCATTTTGTCCTATTGACAATGTCCTTTGCCTTACAGAAGCTTTGCAATTTTATGAGGTCCCATTTGTCAATTCTTGATCTTAGAGCATAGTATAATCCACAAACCACAAGAAACTCAAGAAGAAGGAAGACCAAAGTATGGATACTCCGTTCCTTCTTAAAAGGGAGAACAAAATACCCATGGAAGGAGTTGCAGAGACAAACTATGGAGCAGAGACTGAATTCTTGACAAAATCTAATACCTCTTCATGATAAAAGTCTTAGAAATATCAGAAATTCAAGACCCATACGTAAAGATAGTAAAAGTAATATACAGCAAACCAGTAGCCAACATCAAACTAAATACAGAGAAACTTGAAGCAATCCCACTAAAATCAAGGACTAAATAAGGCTGCCCACTCTCTCCCTACATATTCAATATTGTACTTGAAGTCCTAGCCAGAGCCATTAGACAACAAAAGGAGATCAAAGGGATACAAATTGGAAAGAAAGAAGTGAAATTATCACTATTTGCTGATGATATGATAGTATACTTAAGTGACCCCAAAAATTCTACCAGATAGCTCCAAAACCTGATAAACAACTTCAGCAAAGTAGCTGGATATAAAATTAGCTCAAACAAATCAGTGGTCTTCCTCTACACAAAGGATAAACAGGCTGAGAAAGAAATTAGGGAAACAACACCCTTCACAATAGTCACAAATAATATAAAATACCTTGGTGTGACTCTAACTAAACAACTTAAGGTCTGTTTGACAAGAACTTCAAGTCTCTGAAGAGAGAAGTCAAAGAAAATCTCAGAAGATGGAAAGATCTCCCATGCTCATGGATTGGCAGGATTAACATAGTAAAAATGGCCATCTTGCTGAAAGCAATCTAAAGATTCAATGCAATCCTCATCAAAATTCCAACTCAATTCTTCACAGACTTGGAAAGAGCAATTTGCAAATTCATCTGGAATAACAAAAAAAACCCTAGGATAGTGAAAACTATTCTCAACAATAAAAGGACCTCTGGTAGAATCATCATCTCAGACCTTAAGCTGTACTACCGAGCAATTGTGTAAAAAAAAAAAAACTGCATGGCATTGGTACAGTGCCAAGCAGGTGGACCAATGGAATAGAATTGAAAACCCAGAAATGAACCCACACACCTATGGTCACTTGATCTTTGACAAAGGAACTAAAACCATCCAGTGGAAAAAAGACAGCATTTTCAACAAATGGTGCTGGCTCAACTGGAGGTTAACATGTAGAAGAATGCAAATTGATCCATTCCTATCTCCTTGTTACAAAGCTCAAGTCCAAGTGGATCAAGGACCTCCACATAAAACCAGATACACTGAAACTAATAGAAAAGAAAGTAGGGAAGAGCCTCGAGTGCATGGATAAGGGGAAATTTTTCTGAAGAGAACTCCACTCATGTTTTCTAAAAGGTGGCAAATTCTTTCCTGTCATCTGAAGCAAATCTGTTCTCTCATTCTTTATAGTGTCCTGAACTATAGGTTTTTGGTCTACTATTTCTTGGTCCTGAAACTAACATAACAGAAATTCTCCTGAGTACATGCATACCTGTCTCTTTGGAAAGCTCCAGAGAGAAAGCTTGGCAAAAATTAAAGGAACAAAAAGAGGCTCCTGCTTGCTAGCTCTCCCTCCTTCCCTCCCTCCACAAACAGCCCAGTATTTAGAAAGCCTTTCCCCCCTGCTCCCCTCTGAGAGCACACTAGGAGTGAGCACTGTGAAGAGTCAGAGAGTGCTGTGAGGATAGAGGCATGTCAAGTATGCACTGACTCATGTTGCTTTGAGCTGGATGTGTTTTCTCTACTTCTACTAATGAAAAAGAATCACTTACATCTACAGAAGGCAAAAGAGGAAGAGCAACAAGCACTGCGTGAAGGAATGTCACCCTTCTACAAGATGGAATGTGGTTTCCAAAATCTAAAAACACGGGTGGAGGAGAGCTCAGGGACAAGCAACTGCCTGGTGCACTAGCTGCAACTTGTCTGCCCTGAAGCTGCCCTAGCAGGGCAGGGTTCACAGGGCATTCCTCCCCTCCTCTCTTTGCCTCCCTCCCCTGGAGTTGCAAAGAATGACTCAAGCAGATTTAGGTTTCATCAGGGAGGGGTCCAAGGACACTTTCCTAAGCTAACAATGACTGCCTCTAATGGTTTCTGTCTCCTAACAAAAGCCATGACTCTTTTATCAGCTTCATCTAATTTTTCCTTTCCAAAGTAAATAACAGGGCCCTTACATTTTACACATGTCCAAATTTGACAAATCATTATCCACGGAGACTGGAACTGATAAGAGATAACTTTGTGGTGGGACCCTGTCATTTCCTATTATAAAGGCTTTCTTTGGGGCTACAACAACATGATTAAAACAGTTAAACATTTCCTGTGCCTGGCAGTCAGGAACTCAAGACATTAAGACCCTGGAGTCTGTATTTTTCTAGAAGTTCAAATAGACCTAGGAAGATACCAGCAGTGACCAAAAACAGTACACAGGACACAGCCCTGCTTTGTGTCTAATGCTAAGAACTCACATGAAATCACTTCATCACCAAGGACAGCAGCTGTCTAACTGCCTGCACAGTTCTAGGAGCAGTAAATGCCTCCCGCCAGCCAAACACTTAGGATTTTCTCAAAAAAGCAACCATTGTTAAGAATTTAGATGTTGTAGCTATGATCTGTACCCCCAGAGAATGCCATAAAAGTTAAGAAACAAACATTTTTAACAATATAAAAAATAGCTATTAAAAGGGATATTAGAGCAACTGAACACAGGAGCAAACGAAAATAATTATTGCATGTTAGTACCATTTCACAATTATACAGACAATAACAGAATGCTTGTTGAACATCACTTACATATGATACATGCCCCAGCATCCATCAAACAAGCTACTCTATAAAGGACCAAAATGACTCAAGGACAGAAGAGAATACAGGATAAGAACTGCAAATGTAGTACTATGTCCAATTTCCGGATGAACCGCCAAACTGATTTCCAGAGTGGTTGTATCAGTTTGCA
>NW_022196903.1:78436094-78444146 GCF_008632895.1 Mastomys coucha
TCTAAAATAAAAAAAAAAAAAGAACTGCAAATGTATAAATGGAATTAATATCACCTGAAAATGATCTTATACCTATGTAGAAACTATTCTTGAAGAATATCTGAAGATTTAGAGTAAATGTGGACTATCTCACAGTTAAGAAGAAAAGAATTAACATTTATGATCATAAAAATGTTTGAGAAGGACCAGGATCTGATTTATATGCTCTCTTTTCCTTCTTTAATAGGAGAATGGAGAATGCATGATAGAAGATCTTCGCATCAATCAGAAGACACTATTACACATAAAGGAAGATTCTGACTTAAAGTAAGCAATGCCACTCAAGCTTCAACTGATGTTTCACTTATTACTTTCCTAATCATCCCTCCCCAGAAAGAACCTTGGTAAGTAACTACTACCTCTGTTTTACAGACATACTAAGCAAAGCTAGTTAAGGTTGGATATCCTGGCATGCCCAGGAAGCGAAGGCAGAAGGACCTTAAGTTTGAAACCAGCCTAGACTATATCCCCAAATCTTGTCTCAAAAACAAAAACCCGTAAACAAACTTATTTAACCTGATAAATTTTCCTGCTTTGTTGCTGGATAAGTGTAGTCTTTTATACAAGAGAAACTAAATACAAGAGAGAGTACCTTTCTTCCCTGCATCTCAAAGCAACAAATGGATTATGATTCCCCTGTACTGCTCATAAACACAGAACATTAGTCCACTCTAGCTTTGCTCTTCACACTTTTCCCCAGAAGACAAACACACAAATACCTATTCTCCTCACCCTTGTGCACATTCCTCCCTTATTTTTCTCTTAAGAAACCTTTCAAAGTAGATGGATTGAACAAAAAGAGTCTCAAAGAAATTTAGGTATGTTTCTCATTAATTATTTGAGTCATTTTCCACCTTCAAAATCTTTCTGATTGCCACTACACACAAAGCAATTTCTTGGTATTAGTAAATGAATGCAGGAACAGGGACTTATTTCTAAACATTAGATGGATCTGAAGTCATTAACTGTACCAGGCATTCTCTGCAGGGAACAAACAATAAATGATTAGCTAGAGAGAATAGGCCTTTGCACTCAGAGACTCAATTGAAGCTGTCCATATTATGTTTGGAAGCCAGGAAATATCTGCACACATTTTTCACCAGGATGCTTTCTAAACTACTTTGCTTCCAGAAGTTCAGAGAAAAGAAAGATAGAATTCATTTGGACATAGGCTCTCATAAAGGAGACACCACAGACTAACAAACCAGGAGTAAGCAGAGGGCATATACGTATAATCAGTCCTAAAAAGTTAGAATTTCCCTACAAAGTTGCTCCCAAATAATTAGGACCCTTTATGGGAAATCCCTAAAAGGGCTAACACTTAAATTGTTCAAGTATTTGCACTAAACATAAGAAGTTTTTTAAAAAATCAATGTTTTCCCTTATTGAGACAGTACAAAACCTCTGTGACCAAAACCAAAGGATAATCTCTTCAAGATTATCTGCTTCGGTCTGAAAACCTCAACTATCTTTATTTAACTAGGGTCTACTTCATATAGATAATCAAAATTATTAGGGACAGAGTAGTATAACAGTACACTCGATATTGAACACAAAAGGCTGAGGAAATCAGAGTGAACAAAGATGTATAGAAACAACTGCTACCGTACTATATAGATAAGGCCCTTGTCCCCATAACATAGTCCTAAAAATGTGCAAATTGAAGGGGGCGATGGAAAAAAGAGATGAGAAGGGGATAGAAAGAGGAAAAGCATAAAGCAGGAGAATAGCAGGTAACAAAAAGAGATACAAGACTTTCATGGGTCATCTCTAGTTTAAAATTCATTGTAAAAATGAAAAAGACATGAGGCAACTTCACCCACCATTCCAGGGATAAAAACAAAAACTGTACCAAGATGTTACTCTGACTGTTAAGCTTAGAAAAAACTGAAAAGATTTTTTAAAATCTCTGGTAAGGTAAACAGGAAATGGATGTGAGTGTGGAGAATCACACCTTAAGTAGGATTTCTAGACCAGGCAGTAAGGATATGACAACTTCAGGATAAATATGCAATGTGTCTTCCAGAACAACTGGCTTATTTTACATATTCATACCAGTGTCTCATGACACAGTGGCACATGACAGCCTTGCCAGTACTGTTTTGTTGGTATACTTTTAACATACCTACTGTAATAGGTGTGAAGTTGAAACAACATTTTATAAGAAAATGTTAGAAACCACTATGCTTCCATGTATGGACTTCCCGACTGAACTAAACTAAACTACATACAAAAAGGAGCCCTTCCTATTCAGTAGTGAAGTTAGTATGAGAAGAGTTTCCATGAACCAACATGGTCTTCAGAGCATATTTTCACAAGAAAAAAATATTTATGTGTTTTATATACATAACATTATGAATATTAAAAGACACATATACACATTAATAATGCTAGCAATGCAAAGGCTAAGTAGAAGCAGGCAAAGAATGGGGGCAGACAAGGGACTTCACAATCCTAGCACTTGGGAGGCAGAGGCGGGCGGATTTCTGAGTTGGAGGCCAGCCTAGTCTACAGAGTGAGTTCCAGGATAGCCAGGGCTACACAGAGAAACCCTGTCTCAAAAAAACAAAACAAAAAACAAAAAAAAACAAACAAACAAAAACAACAACAACAACAACTTCTCACATAACTTTGTCTTTTGAAGTGGGTTTATACTCAAAAGTTTTTCCTGTTAAAACTAGAGAGAGCATAAAATACTATTAGACAGACTAAACCCACATAAAAATTAACTAGAATGTGACACACATGCCTGCCTGAAGATACAGGAGCAATGCAGAACTAAGCTGTGATGAAGGATATGAACAACTGGGAGATTTGTGTGTGTGCTGCCTATTCAGTGACACCACTGTTCAAAGATGAACTTTCTAAATATGGTCACTAGGTTGCAATTTAATCAAGGAATTTCATTCTCAAGAAATAAAACGATGGTTGCCATTTTCTATTCTGAGGCTCAGTTCAGGGAGAAGAAAATAACATATGTGGCCAGGTCTTTCAATAATGATTTAATAGAGAGAAGATAAGCAGCACATATATTCTAAGTGATGTATCTGTAAGAATGTAAATAAATAAAACATTTAAGATATGCTCTAAAATTTCCATTCACCCTTCTAAACTCTCCTTTTGTCATCTGGTTATGTGTACAAACACTCACTTTCCTTTTAACTGTGAGAATATATAATGTTGGGAGTACATCAAGAAGGCTACCATCATTTCATACTGTACTCTCCTAAACAAAAGATACCACAAAAGAAATACCTAGGGCTGCTAATCAGTGCAATAAAACACTATATTCTTATCCCTCATTTCTGGATGAAGATCTAATATAGACAATATCATATTTTCCTCAAAACTAGAATGAGGCACTGAGTGACGACTACTGCCTGTGGGCAGTCCCACAGAGATTCTGCCACCTTGCTGCTGACGTCCAGTTTATTATGTCCTGCGATGAGGAAGAGTCTCAATTAGAAAAGCCATGATTTTTACTTGAACTCAATTAACTTAAAGAGTGACAACTGCCCCTGCTCAGGAGTAGTCAGCATGTCCAAACTGAACTCTAAGGGCTTTGGTTTATTTGTTCATTGTTTTTCTATTTTGTTTTGTTTCTTTTTTTTTTTTTTTTTTTTTTTTTTGGGACAGAATAACAAAATGAAATTGAGTGGACTGGAAGATGGAGAACAACCTGAGAGGAGCTAGAGGAGGGATAATATGATCAAATGTTGTATGAAATTCTCAAAATAATGAATAAAACATTATTTTATAAACTACATATTTATTTTTATTTTATGTGTATAGGTATTTTGCCTGCATGTATGTCTGTGCATAACATGCAAGCAGTGCCTGAGAAAACCAGAAGAGGGTCTCAGATCCTCTGGAATAAGAGTTAACAAACAGTTGTCATTGACTATGGTCTTCTGTGAAAATGAATGAGCCCTGAGGTCCCATGTATTAATTGTTGCTGCCTGAGCTGTAGGTATATGAGTTTATTTCTGGGTCTTTGATTCAATTCCATTGATCAACCTGTCTGTTTCTACACCAATACCATGTACTTATTATTACTCTATAATTCAGCTTGAACTATAGTTCAACTATTCCCTCAGAGATTGAGGGAATGGCCAAACAATGACTGGCCCAACTTCACAGCCACGCCATGGGAGAGAGCCAACACCTGACGTTATTAATGATACTCTCCTATGCTTGCAGTCAGGAGTCTAGCACAGCTGTGATCTGAGAGGCTTCATTCAGCAGCTGATGGAAACAATTGCAGAGACCCACAACCAAACATTAGGCCGAGGTTAGGGAGTCTTGTGAAAGAGTTAGGGGAAGGATTGAGGGAACTAGAGGGGTCAAGGACACCACAAGAAGACCTACAGAGTTAATTCATCTGGGGCCATGAAGGCTCACAGAGACTATACAATGTATGGACTGGTCCTAGGCCTCTACACATATATATTAGATATGCAGCTTCGTCTTCATGCTAGTTCCCAACAACTAGAATGGAGCGGTTTCTGACTTAGACCCCATTGGCTGCCTTTGAATCTCTTCCCATAGCTGACTGCCTTGTCTGGCCTCAGTGGAAAAGAATGGACTTGGTCCTGATGAGACTCAATGTGAAAGGATGGGTTGGTACAGGTTGGGAGGGGTAACATGAATCCCCTTCTCTGAAAAGAAGGGTGGGAGGGGGAGGAGAGAAAGGAAAAGGACTTTAATTAGGATTTAAAGTGAATAAATTAATGAATGAATGAATAAAAAAAGAAAAAAGATCACCATCTCTCTAGTACAATAAAAACACTATATTTTTAAATTATTTTAAAATTTAAACATGGCAACTGCTATGGGATGATCTTTTATGTTCTTCAAAAGTCTGCATGCTAACAACTTAGCCACTGGCCTATGTTCTACTATATTGATAGTACAACATTTAGGCTATGAGACATAAAAGGATGTTAGTCACTAAAGATATGCCATTCAAGTGGATATTAAGACTCTGGCCCCTTGAATTAATGTGCACTCTCTCTCTAGCCTCCTTCCCTCTCCCTCCCTCTCTCTGATGAGAAGCAGTAGTGTTCTACCACATGCTACCTCCTACTATGTACGACTTTATCACAGCCCCAAAGTAAGAGACAGTCAGCCACAGGTATAACTCAAGATAAACACAACATCCTTACAAACTGTCTATCAAAACAGTTTATCAAATTAGTACAGTAACACAGCTACTAATTTAATTTATTTTTGTTTGTTTTGTTTTTTGAGAAAGGTTTTCTGTGTAGCTATAGCTGTCCTGAAACTCAGCTAGGCTAGCCTCAAACTCAGAGAGATCCATCTGCCTCTGCCTCCCAAGTGCTGGGATTAAAGGAGTGAACCACCACCACCACCTGGCCAAGGTCCCAAGGTCTGACACTATTACTGAGGCTATAGAGCACCCACAAAAAGAGACCTATCATGACTGCCCTCCTAAAGACCCAAAAAGCAGCTGAAAGAGTCAGATGCAGATATTTGCACCCAACCAATGGAGAGAAGCATCTGTCCCCTGTTGTTGAATCAGGGAAAGCTGAAAGAAGCTGAGGAGAAGGGTGATCCTGTAAAAGGACCAGCAGTCTCAATTAATCTGGATCCCCAAGATCTCTCAAACACTGGACCACCAAACAGGCAGCTGATATGAGGTCCCCAACACACATACATTAGAAAGCTGCCAGGTCTGTGTTCATTCAGAAATGATGCACCTAACCCTCAAGAGACTGAAGGCCCCAGGGAGTTTAGAGGTCAGGTGGGGTAAGGGATGGGGACATTGATGTGGAGACAGCTAGGTGGGGAGGAGGTATGGGATGTGGAACAGTCAAAGGGTGGATGGGGGGGAGAGAATAAAATAAGGAGTGTAAAATATAAATTAATTAAAAAAAATTAAATCATTGTGCTGGCCAAGAACTAGTTGATGGCTGCTGATTTGATTAATGAACATGAAGTGCCCTGTTCCTCACTCTAACTTACTGACAAATGATGCCCATTGTCTGCAACCACCTGCCAATGTCTTTTACAATAAATATGTTGGCATTGGAGTAGCATTTTTTTAAAAGGAATACAGGATAAATTTTTATCACTTTCTGCAAAAGCACAAAGGTAACAGAACATATACTTCCTAAATATGTATTGTTTGTACACTTTCCAGTCAAACTGTATTAACAATTGAACTGTGTCTCCCCAACAACTCTTATGTTGAAGCTCTATTTACTAATATGACTATTTGGAGACATGGCTTTTAGAGACAAATGGGATTTAAGTCATGGTGATTTCCTTACAAAAAGGGAGAGACAAAGGCAGGAACAAACATACACAATGAAAAGCAATGTGAGGATACTGCTCAAGGCTTCCAAAAGACAAAGAGAGGCTTAGGAGAAGCAACCTACACAAACCTTGGTTTTTCACTTGGAAAAGTTAATGTCTGGCTGTTAATCCTCAGGTCATTACTGTGTTAACAACCCCACCACTCACCACACTCAGAACACTCCTAAAGGTTCTAATTGCATACAGTTTGTAAGGGAATTAGCATTTCTTCCTGCTAACTCTGCTGCTTTTTTTTGGTTTTGGTTTTTGTATTGTTTTTTTAAGACAAGGTTTCTCTGTGTAGTCTTGGCTGTCCTGGAACTCACTCTGTAGACAAGGCTGGCCTTGAACTCACAGAGATCCAACTGTCTCTACCTCCTGAGTGATGGGATCCGTGCCTGAAATAAGGAGCCAGAATTGGAAGAGCTAACCCTAAAATGATTCACTTGAACCACTCGGGCAACATTAATTTGACCTGTATTGTATTATGGATGCTTTTACCCCATTTGGTGTGGATGTCATGATAACCCCTATCCTTAACAGTTTATGTACAAATTACAAGAGCTACAAACTAGAATATGAAGTAGGTGCTATGTGTGGCACTAACAAAGCATTCTGAGACTGCAGGAGCTCTTGAGAAGCAAGAACAAAGGAAATCATACATATACCTTGCTCTTTCAAGCTATTTCACACACAGTGCTTCCCTATTTCAGAAAAGTCTTAGGGTTTTAAGTTCATGGAAATACAAATTACCAAAATGAAGGTCTACTTAGAGTTCCCCTTTATTTTTTTCTCCTTTTTTTCTATTTTTTACCCTTTTTTTTTTTTTCTGAGACATGGTTTTTCTGTGTAGCCCTGGCTGTCCTGGAACTCATTCTGGAGACCAGGCTGGCCTCTAACACAGAAATCCGCCTGCCTCTGACTCCCATGTGCTGGGATTAAAGGCATGCACCACCACTGCCCAGCTTCACCTTTATTTTTTTTTTTAAAGCACATAATTACATTGCTCTAACAGTTACATGTGTGTGGCACTTGATGCCATGTTATGCTCACAGCAGACCCACTTCAAGCATTATCATGGCCTACCTCTGCATAGGCATATCAGCTTCAAGTTTTTTTGTATTTTATCTTGAAGTGATCCTAAAATGGTATTGCTAGTAAATATGCAATTAAAAAAACATTCTCGACCTTGGGCGCATGCTCCGCAGCCAGTCCCACAACACCCAGAGGAAGCTCCACTCCCAGATGCTCTGACACACCTGGGATTAGAGGTGAGCAAGAACCAACATCTGTCCCAACACAGGGAGTAACTGGGACCAGAGGGACCAGGTACACAGGAACTCCCCCAACCCAATGACTTGGGTTCCTTCTGGTCTGTCTGGGTTAGTGTTCTGAGCAGACCTTGGGCACAAGCTCTGCAGCCAGTCCCACAACACACAGAGAAAGCCACATTTCCAGGTGATCTAACAAGCCCAGGATCCCAGGATCCCAGAATCACAGGATCACAGAGACTACTTGACTCTGAGGAGTTCTGACACAACCAGGGTCACAGGAAGGACAAGCTCCAGTCAGATTTAGCAAGGGCAGGTAGCACTAGAGTTAACCAGATGGTGGGGGGTTGGGGGAAAACAAGCGTAAGAAAATAAACAACACAAACCAAGGTCACTTGCCATCATCAGAACCCAATTCTCCCAC
>NW_022196903.1:78445146-78458089 GCF_008632895.1 Mastomys coucha
CAGTTTATATATTTCAAAAGTATTTATATACCCAAAAGAAACATAGACAATTAACTAGGGAGGTGGCTCGTAAGAGAACAACAAAGAGTGAGACTGAATGCTTTGCTTGACGTCTGTAACTCTTGTATCAATTTGAAAAAGTGGACTTTATAAGTTACTCTTTCTGAGATGAATGCTTTTCCAAATTATCACAGCTAATGAACCAAATTCTTACCCGCACCTAATGTCTGTGCCACTCTCCAAGCAGAACCATTGTTCATTGAAAACATTGCTGAATGACTTTATGGATAGACCATCTTAATACACACACCATTTCTTTAAAAAAAAAAAATACTGCCCAAATCCCAGTACTGAGGGTCTTAAGCCACACCACTATCTGAAGAGCCATTGACAAATGATTACTGCTGGGGTGCAAAAGTCAGCTTTCTTTGGGGATGCTCTCTGAGAGGCTACCCACGATCTAGTAGACAGACGGTTCTACAACATGCGTGTACAGACAAAAGAGAAAGAAGGCACATGAAGTAAGAGCAAAAAGTGGTGGTGGAGGGCTGGAGAGATGGCTCAGTGGGTAAGTACACCGACTGCTCTTTTAAAGGTCCTGAGTTCAAATCCCAGCAACCACATGGTGGCTCACAACCACCCGTAATGAGATCTGATGCCCTCTTCTGGTGCATCTGAAATCACCTACAGTGTACTTATGTATAATAATAAATAAATCTTTAAAAAAAAAAAAAAGTGGTGGTGGAGCCAGGGAAAGAATTAGGGGATATTTGCTGCAAAAACATTATATGCATAGATGAATATTAAAATTTTGTAAAGAGAGACATGTTAAAACTCTTAACTACAAATATCTCATCATGTCATTAAAGTGATTCTTATAAAAAAAATTCTCAAATTTTTTTTAAAAGTTTCAAATGGGCAGTTAGCATATAAATAATAGTCTATTGCAGGTTCAAAGCAATCTCTCTATATCACACATAGTTTCACTAAAAAAAAAATCAATGTAATTAAATGTCCATAAAAATGGTTACATGCCAGATATGACTAGCTAAGCAAGATGCATCATGATTATGACCCATTCATTACTGTTACTAGCAAATACTTTTCTTTGCAACTGTACTCAGTAGTAAGAGGCTAAGTCCATCACAGGGCAATGAGCTGAGGAGGATGAGACTGTGTTAACTGCTTTAACATGGGGACTGTTCCACCCACAATGACAAACTCAAGGCTACACTCTTCACTTTCCCCAAGCTATTCAGCTTCTTCCATCCCTAGCACAAAATTAGTTTTAATAATCTTTTAGCTATCTGTTTTGTGTATTATGGCTATGTTGTAGGTGTTGGGGTTTTCCTACTGAACTCATTCCCTGATTTCTAATCAGGCTATCATTAAGGTAAAGATATAGTAAATGCCCTAAAATGCCAGTATTCAAAGAATATGTTAAAGATATGCCCATTAAAAGCATAGGAAAGAAGCTTGGGAAATGGTCCTGTTAGTAAAGTGGTATAATGTTAAAGTGATGCCTGCCTGTGATCCTAAGGATGGGGAAGCTGAGGCAGAAGGATCCCTAGGGTGTGGTGGCCAGCTAGACTAGCTACAATAGAATAAGTGATCTCCAGGTTCACAAAAGATTGTCTCCAAAAATAAGATGGAAGCAAATGAGGAAGGTACCCATTTGCCAACTTGTGGCTTCGCATGTACACATATACATATGTGCGGCCATATGCCAATCACAAAAGGAGAAAAAATAAAATTCGTAAACTTACTAAGTTAGAACCAGATAATTCTGTTAAATTCTTGATAGTATATTATAAGTTATAGAGTTTTAAAAAGTAAAATATAATTCTCATTTGAGTATTGCATTTACATTTTCACTTTTTTTCTTTTGGTATATTTGTTTGTTTGTTTTGGTTGGTTAGTTAGGTTTGGGTTCTGAAGAAAGTCTCCCATACCCCAGGCTGGCCTCAAACTCATTTATAGCTAAGGCTGGCCTTAAACTTGTGATCTGCCTGTTGCTATCTCCCAAATGTTGAGGTTACAGATAGAAACATGCACATGGCTAAATACTGCATTTACTGCCACAAAATACTTTAAAACATTTTAATAGAAAATTCACAATGAAACTCAAGCATTTTGTGACAAGCTTCTATTTATGCATCTTAAAAAGTTTCCTCAAGGTTCTTTTTAGCCTTCTAACTCAAAGTGCACTCAGAGTCCAAAGACACCACCTTCACATGGAATCTTGGTAAGAATATAGGCTCTCTCAGGCTCATCTCTACCTGCATCTTAATGGAATGCCCAGAATCTATATCTTAATGTGAGTTCCAGGGAGACCTAAGCATACTTAAGTTCAAGGAGAACTGCTCTACAATAGGAATTTTTCATTTGGCTCCTGGGGTCTGTGTATTTCCTAAATCCTTCAACTTACATTCTCACACAAATACACACATCTTCCTAAGAAGAAACACTGAGTGTTTGTATCAAGCTCTCAAGGTAATATATGACCACAAATAGACTTAAGAACCTTGCCCTGTAGGAGTCTATGCCATAGTCACCCTGCTTTTGGATTCCAAGTTACTTCAAAAACTATGCTGCTCTCAATGAGGTCTGCTGAAGAACGACAAGAATGAAGGTCAGAACGTCACAGTAGGTCACGAAAGACCTTATCACAAGAATTTATTCACAACATGCAAGAACTATGCCAAGAAGCCAGTTTGGAGACATCTAAACAAATAATTCTCTACATGAGGTTTGAGATTAAGAATGTGCACTTGAAGAAGATTCAAACTGAGAAGTAAATAAATATAAGGTAGGGAATTTTTTTTAAGATAGGATGCCATTAGAAAGTGAAGTGCTGAATTCTTGTTCTAAGAGCTCAATCAGCAAATCTCTAATGTGGACTGGTATCTGACTGGGCTGTGGGGTCATTTTAGAATATTACCTTCTTAGTACATTCTTCTAATACTTCTTTTATGAGGCTCCTGCCAATATATTTCATTTCCCCCACCTTTTTTCATTCTCTCTGAACCTTACTGGCTAAAGCAAAGGAACATGGCACACAGACTCAAAGGGATGACTTGGGAATGTCAGTGAATTAGTAATGAAGACTGATTCCTAAACAGAAGAATCACAGTTGATACATCAGAACTGGGTATATATTTTGTTCTCTGCTTTTGCCCTACAGTCATCTCTTTTGGGTGTATATTCTCTAAGGGTTTAGATTGTGACTAGCTTCTGTTTCCATAAACCACAGTGCAAATTTTACTTCATTACATTAAAACATTAAACATCCAAATGTTTTGGACATGTAAAATATTAAAAAGGATTACCTCATCTTTATACCCATCTCTGTGCACGCTGAAGTTAGAGTCAGCTGTAACATGCTCCCCATCACATACCCACACCCACACCCATACCCATACTCCTACTACTGAATGTGGGTGCTGGAAACCAAATTCTCTGAAAAAAAACAGCAAGCACTCTTAATCACTGAATCACTTCTTCAGCCTAACTCATCTTCCTTGGTAGGGCAGTATGCTGGATTCCTGTGCATTTGTGGGGAGTCTGATAGCTGTTTCTATGTCCAGTGTGGATCTATACCCTCAAAAAAAGATACTGCAGGCAACAAAAGAAAAGGCTAATAAGTATTCTGAGGATCAAGTCCACTCTAATGCTTTCAATCTTAGCAGGTAAGTAGTAAAACCATTTTAAAATGACTCACTAAGTAACACTCAAAAGACTTTCTGCAATGGGGAGTAAGTAGACACCTAGTAAGATTTCCTACTATCTAAGTAGCATGGAGACTAGAAAGAAATGACCATTCTACCAAAAGTTATTTACAGATTCATTGCAATTCCAACCAAAATCCTCCTCTCATTCCTCACAGAAATAGCAAAAAACTATCCTAAAACTCATGCCAACCATAAAAGGCCCTAGTAGTCAGAACATTTCAGAGAAAGAAGAACAATGCTGGAGGGATTACAATGTTGGTGTTAAAACACATTACAGAGCTATAGTAATAAGAACATTCTGGTACCAGAATAAAGCCAGATATATACACACCAATCAAACAAAATCTAAGACCCAAATATGAGTCCATGTAACCTCAACTACTTAATATTTGACAAAGATACCTAACACATACTCTGAAGGAAAAAAAAGCAACTTCGGCAAATGGTGCTGGAAATGTCTTCAGGAAGAACAATGAATTTACACCCATACACCCATATCTATCACCTTGCACAAAAACTAATTCCAAACTGATCAAAGATGTAAATGTGAAACATGGAACACTAAAACTGCTAGAAGACAACACATGCAGTACCCTACATGATAAAGCTGGAGGAGAGGACATTCTTACTAGGACTCCATTTTCCAAAAATTAAGATCAACAACTGACAAGTAGGACTTCATAAAGCTAAAAAGCTTCCACACAGCTAAAGAAATAATCAACTGGGTGAAAAGGAAGCCTACATAATGGAGAGTATCTCTGCCAGCTCTCCAACTAACAAATGATTAATATCCAGAACAGAAAAAGAAATCAAAAAACAGAGTCAAAAAAACAAATGACCCATTTGAAAAATGGACTTGGGACCTGAACAGGGAGTTCTCAAAAGAAGAAAAAATAAATGGCTAAGAATGATCTTTAAAAAAATGTTCATTAACCTTTGTAATTAGAGAAATACAAACAAAAACAAGAATTTCTTCTTATCCCTGCTAGAATGGCAAAGATCAACAAAATAACTGATATCAAATTCTAGAAGAGATATGGGGAAAATGGACTTCCTTACTATTTTTGGTGGGACTGCAAACTGGTACAACCACTATGGAAACAGGAAAATAAGCTAGGGGCTCGAGATATATCTCAGTGGTTAAGAGCACTCACTAATACTTTCAGAAGACCTGGATTCAGTTTCCAGCACCCACATGGCAGCTCACATCTACCTATAACTCCAGTCCAAGGGGATCTGATGCCCTTTTCTGACTTACACAGAAACCAGGCACACACATGGCAAAGAGATATACATGAAGACAAAACATTCATACAATAAAGGTATTTTTTTAAATAAGTGAATCTACCCTATCACCTAGCAATATAACAACTCTTTGGCATATACCCAAAGAGCTTGACAACATACTCCACAGATTCTTGCTCAGTCATATTCACTGCTACCCTTGGATGCCACCAAGAGGTGAAAAGTAAACCTCTACTGCAGAAAGCACCATGCACCCCAGAAACGAGGTGCAGATTCTCTGAACTAAGCTGAATGCCTCTCAAAGGACTAGTGTCTATGGTATCAGAAGGCACCATGCAAGCTTCCAAAGGAGGGGGGGCAATTAAAAGTCAGTTTCACCCAATTCTGACACCTATGAACCACATCGACAAACAGCATGGTATGACTGCCTGGATGGTGCAGTAGTGGCATACATACCTTGATGGTAACCAACAGCTCTCTCTTTGGCCTTAAACAGTAGCCAGCAACTATCTAATTAGATTTAAGTCACACTTAACAAGAAGGAAACCACATCCAGTGCTAGTAATCTTGCTATATTACACAGTGTTAAAGAAGTCATGGTTATTGGAAGAAAATATACAACCAGTATTTTTTATTAAACCAGCATAACCTATAAATATATCTGGCCTAATTCCCATAGGTAAGTGTAGTCTTCATCCCTCATCACAGAAACTTCTCTTTGGAATAGACTGAGACCAATACAGAAATCCACAACTGTCAAAATCCAAATTTGTGGAGCCCCAGTCCCAGTGGATACATCTACAGAAACTCCCACACCTAAGGTTCAGGGAACATTTAAGAAGTGGGGGTAGGGAAGAAAGATTGTAAGAGACAGAGGATCGGGGACTTTGTTGTGAGATTGTGTCTCGTACTAACATCAGAAGTTGTAGCCATGAAGTCACCATGTTGACCCAAATATGGTCTGAATGAGGACAAAACCAGCGAGCATGCCAAAAGGCACGGGAAAGCCCATGAAGCCTCAAACTACACCAGGAACCACAGCGACTGAGGAAAGCGGGGAGGGGAAGCCTCAACCCTACACCAGGAACCACAGCGACTGAGGAAAGCGGGGAGAGACCCTACACCAGGAACCACAGCGACTGAGGAAAGCGGGGAGGGGAAGAGCTGGTCTTTATCAGGGAAGGGCACACAAACTGGAAGTCCAGTGCCAAATGGTCAACTTTGAAAACATGTATACAAGTAATATTATACAGACTGAGCAGGTCATGAAATAACAATTAGAGAAAAAAGAGGCCATGATTTTGAAGGAGAACACGGAGGAACATATGAGCAAGTTTGAAGGGAAAAAAGAATAGAAAGGTATGTTGTAATTACATAATAATCTCAAAACAAACAATGAATAAACATTATTGCAATGGTATATTTCTAAGACGTCTTCCTATCCAAGTACAATAGAGATCTGAATGACAGTCTCAAGCTTCTTTTGGCAGGTCTCAGGATTGAGTGTCTCATGCATAGTATGTAAGCACTCTGCCACATAGCTATTATGCAAGCCTATTTTACTCAGACAGGGCCTCACTAAGTTTTCCAAAATGGCCTGGAACTCACTCTGCACACAAAATAAAGAAGCCCTGACTTTGAGATCCTCCTACTTCAATCATCCTAGTAGCAGAGATCTTGTCTTTGCCACCAAGCCTTGTTGCTTTCAGTTCAGCTATTGGTGTAACTATTTACATGATAAACATAACCTAATAGAGTATACATTTTAAGTAAAAATGATGACTACAATCAGTTAAATATGAAAAATAATGAAAAAGTGCTTTACTCATGATAGTCCCTAAGTCATTAAGAAAAAACTTCAATGCTAATATTTTATAGATGACTTGGCTATTCAGTTTTCATCCAAAACAATTTAAACAGGCCAACTTGATTCTTTTAAGCCTATAAGGAATAATAATAATAATTTCACAATGGAAGCTGTCAACAAAAAGTAATGAAAATAAGACAAAAACTACCATTTGTTGACTATATTTTATATAAATATTAATAAAATATTTTTAAATCAAAAATGTGGCACTCATAAATAAGATTATCATGTTAAGCAAAATAAAACTAACTTAGAAAAAATAAATGATTTCTCTACATGTAGCATTGAGACTTTAAGACATACACATAGGCAAGATGAAAATTAGCTGGGGCCTTTGATGAAGAAGGCATCAATGAAGAAAGTTGGGGACAAAAAGGGAAGTGAGAGGCTGAGCATGAACAAAGCATAGAAGACGCACTGAGTAAGCTTCTAGGAGAACGCCATAAAGAGTGCTATCAATTTCTACAGTGAATAGAAGGAAGAAGAAAAGAAAAAATAAGTAATATCTTTTGATTATCTCTAAAGACTGTCTCAGACTTAGAGGAATCCGCTTACTCCCGGGGCTCTGGGTCAGGCCAACACCTCTTTTTTATTCCTGGATGGAGTATCCTATCAGTAGGAAATCAAAACTAGTAATTTTAAAAATATATATATATATTTAAAATGTAAATTATGTTTGTGCAGCTTCAATTTCTTTAAATCAGGGATAAATGGACTTCAACACTGCATATGTTGTGAAACTCACATAGCTATTAAAGTGAATAAGCACATTTCAAATACCAAACACTTGCCTCATTTCACCAACTTGAGTATTTCTTACCTCTTCGTCATCTTCCTCGTCTTCCACATCCAGAATTCCTGAATCCTGTTCAGACTTTGGGCTTGTGCTCTCCACCTCTGCATCAAAGATTGTATAAACATCTTTCTTAGATTTTCTCTTGCTACCTATTCTAGGCTGTTGCAAGACAATGTTATCCAGGTTTCTTTGCTGTTGGGCCTACAATATAAAGAAAATACAGAAAATAATGAAAAAGAAAAGAAAAGATCCCCAAGTTTCCAATAAACTAATTTTGAGCAAATCAATACCTGTAATTGTAGGGAAATAAAGATTTCTTAATGTAGAAATTTTTAGACCTAAGTAAAATTAAACACAGTAATGCAGATGTGTTGTTTGATGTGGAGTCTGTGTAGCCCGAGCTGCCTTCACATATGCGATGCTTTGGATTCTAACCCTCCTAGCTTCACTTCTCAAGCGCTGGGATTCCAGTTCTGCACCTGCAAAGTCAGTTTAACCACACTCCTTTGCCCTGAAGCCATCCTGTATTAGCTCTTTTCCAAGTCAATACAGAAAAAAGATAGTTCATTGATACTATCATGGGTCATTTTAAGTATTTGCTAAGCAATTAGTAACAACTCTACCCATCCCATATTCACCTACATAGCCAAGAGTGTGGTACAAATGTCTAGTAGTTATCTCTTACCAAAAAAAGAAATATTGAAAGCAAAATGATAGAAGATGGGCAGTCACTTGGAATTAACTGTGAGTATAGGGGGTTTTTAAAAAAACAGATTTTTGAATATGAAACAAATAAAATATAATCAAGATAATAAATTATCTTAAAATATATTTTCTCAGGAAGTATTCTGGACTAGCAAAGGTAGCCTCTTAAAAGCAATTTTAAAGGACTTACTTACTCTTCAGAACGTAAAATACACCTATCTAGCAAAATTAATTAAGAGAATGTCCAATCCAGAGTCAACAATAAAACCTCTAACCACAAAGTGCAGCTACAGGTCAACTTAGCCGCTCTAAGAAAATTGAGGCTATAATACAAAGGGTTTGCTCCAAGTCACACCACCAGTGAGCAGTAAGTAGAGGCTCAAAGTATGATCTTCTAAGGTACAGACAATCATCCTTCACTATACCAACAGTCCAAGAAATGGGCAAATGCCTTCCAACACAAGGGTTCTGTGGCCATATCAACAGACACAATGCATTTTGTCTATCATTGAGAAGCAGAGACAAGAGATTCCTGGAGCAATATGGCAAGTGAGATTAGCCAAGTCACCAAGTTCTAGGTTCAAGTGAGAAACTCTGACTCAATAAATGCAGTGAAGAATAGTAAAAGAAGAAACCCAACATCAATGAAGGCCTCCACAGGCACATGTAAACATACATACATAACACGCAGGAAAAAATGTAAAAGAGAAAGAAAAGAAACTGGTAATGATAATGTCTTTAAGAAACTTGAGCCCGGCAGTGGTGGTGCACACGCCTTTACTCCCAGTACTTGGGAGGCAGAGACAGGCGAATTTCTGAGTTCAAGGCCAGCCTGGTCTACAGAGTGAGTTCCAAGACAGCCAGGACTATATGGAGAAACCCTGTCTTGGGGGAAAAAAAAAAAGAAAAAAAAGAAAAAGAAACTTGGGTAGCCAGGTGGTGGTGGCACACACCCTTTTGTCCCAGCACATGGAGGTAGGGGTAAATAGGTCTCTGTGAGTTCAAGGCCAGCCTGGTTTACAAAACAAGTTCCAGGACAGCCAGGTCTATACAGAGAAACCTGGAGAGATAAAGATAGAGATCAAGAGAGATGAGATAGGAAAGAAAGAGGGAGGGGGAAAGGAATGAGGAAGAAAGGCAGAGGAAGAAAGGAGGAGGAGGAAGAGGAGAAGAAGAAACAACAATAACAACAACTTGAGTAATCTGTTTAAGCCCATAACGTTCCAGAAACATTTCTCCAAGAAACTTAGCCTTTCTGTACCAGGCCAAGGTGCAAGATTTGAGCTGATGACTTCTTATAAATCAATATATTTTCTCTTCAATGCCAAGTTGAAATTAGTTCATGAGAAAATAAGTGTCAGTCACTGAATCTAAATGAGATTAAGGAATTCAAGATAATTCTTCATATTAGAAGTTAGTTAAGGCTCTGGTCAAATGAAACAACTATAACAGGCCAGAAAAACTTGAACTATGTGAGCTAGTTTCAACTAAAACAAAGTAAAAAAGAATCTACATTCCAGAGATTTGAATCAATGCACAAACTTGTTTCTCTGCATATTATCCATTGACATTCTGGGTTCACTTACATCAAATCCATGCCTTCAGTAACAATCTAAGCTAGAGCAAGCATCTACAAACAATTCAGGTCTATACAAAAGGCAAGCATTCTTGATCTCAGGTTAAGTACAGCATTCTTTCTACACCTCTCAGTGAGGCAGCACTGCACCTACTACAGACCACACACCAAGGACCAATGACTCAGGAGGCAAAAGGAATCAGGATCTCCCATGCTTTCCTATTCCAAAAAGCAGATTTTCAATTGCAAAAGTGACTGCATGTTCCCTTCTTTTTCTTCTTTCTTTCATAACACCAAAAAGAGAATTACAATGTCAGCTTTGTAATACAGACAGTGGTCAACTGTGGGCAAATATACTAAAAGCAGGAAAAGTAACATATCATTGTAACAACTCAAATAACAATGATAAGTACCAAGTGTGGTAGCAGAGCACACAGGAGATAACTGATTTGTTGATTTGTAAGCTGAACATGATAGAGAAGAAATGAAATGAGAACAACTCAAAGTATTCTGGTCTTGATAGCCAGACAGTGGAGCTACCTTCAGAAGAGAGACTGTGAAAATGATGGGCTAAATGAAGAATCATTAAGGTGATACCATAAACCTGCTGGATACACAGGGGAAAATGGCATAAAAACACTAAACAATGCTTCTCAAATTGAAAATAAGAAATTCTTTCCCACTGTAGGAATCTCCAGTTCCAACACCTAACACACACACACACACACACACACACACAGAGAGAGAGAGAGAGAGAGAGAGAGAGAGAGAGAGAGAGAAAGCACAAGTGAGATACAAGTTTCTACATGAATGAAGCAAATGACAAATGAGTCTGTATGAGGATGTGATCTGGCCCCTAAATTAAAGTATAACCAGGAAGTGGCAGGGAGTTATGCACATAGCCATAGCATTACCTAATGTGCGCGGTCACTGTCAAGTGTCAGGGTACCTAGGAAGCATCCTATTCACACAATTAAGCAAAGGCTTCTTGTGGAATGCAAGTCTCAGCTCTCAAGACACCTTGCAATGAGATTCAGAGTTCAAAGGAAAGACTCAAAACCCACCTGCATTTATTGACACAACACTGACCTCTAGTGGTTCAGAGTACACAAATGACCTCAGAAACTATGTGAAAGGAGTGCAAAGGCTAAGTAATAAATCAACAAAAGAAAAAAAAAAAAAAAAAAAAAAAAAAAAAAAAAAAAAAAAAACAGGGTTTGGGATTTTTCATTTTTTTGTGATATAAGAAATCTTAAGTCCAAACTTTGAAATTTACTGATTCCATAACCAAGGCAAGTTTGCTTTGCTTCTCCTGCAATGGTCTCATCTAGTACCAACCAACAATCAAATATACCTAGTAGTATCAGCAAGACTGAACAAGACAGTGCAAATGAAAGACCTTGAACTGAAACAAAACAATGTGCCTAGTGCCTTCCTCTAAAAATGACAGGACCCTGCACCACTGTCTGCTGTGGACGCATGGGCTTCCTAGCAACCCTCAGATGCAGTCACTTTAGCACCTGCTGCTGCACATTAGAACCCCAGCACTGCATCAGCACCAGTAGCAAGCATGATGCATAGACACAAGACACTACTACAGACCCCCTAAGCTTCACCCCCCATTCTGGCTTTATCAGAAACCTGGGCTACAAATCCAGAAGAAAATGAACACAACTTCAAGGACTCAGAAGACCTTCAGCTGTCCACCCCAGGGCTTCTCTAACTCCATTAGAAATAACAGCACTCACAAAATGCATCCCTCACCCAGGACAGATAAAGATGTCCCCGATTTGCTGCTGCTGTAGCTGCTTCCACAAAACTTCTCAGAAAGTCTGACAAACTAAGGATCCAGACCTCCTAGAACTAGACCCTACACTGATCCCTCTGCTCTCTTTTCACTCCTAACTTTTTTTCCTGACTCTCTGGATCTATTGCCAGATGATCAATCTCATATCAGTCTCCTCATTCCTTCAAAGAAGTAAACACTGAAATGGGATTGTTAGGCCTATTCCGAATCTAAAGCCTAAAGGACAGAAGATGCACAAAGAAATAGAAAAACTCAAGATATCAAGACTCCATATGCTACAATGAAAGGACTGCAAAGCAACTGTTGACTTCATCTGGAATTTGGCATCTCCAATGTTATAGTAAAACAAAGAGACAGGAAAATAGAACAGTAATCAAAAGAGAGAAAAAGGTATTGCAAGACCACAGAAAGCTACTTTCATAGACTCTGCACAGAAGTGTGTTATCTATGTCATTTCTAAAGCCATTTTTGGTAAGAATTTATGGACTACAAAGGATGCCCATCCATATGAAAAAAAGTATGATTATAATGCCTTGGCACTTTTCTCTTTATATTAAGAAAGATGCTCGCCCGGTGGTGGCGGTGCACAACTTTAATCCCAGTACTTGGGAGGCAGAGGCAGGTGGACTTCTGAGTTCGAAGCCAGACCAGTCTACAGAGTGAGTTCCAGGACAGTCAAAGGCTATACAGAGAAACCCTGTCTGGGAAAAAAAAAAAAAAGAAAAAGACTAGTACAGCAAAAATCTAGGGGTGTATCTGATGGTATTTCCAAAGAGGACTAAATCCTAAGAGCTCTTCTCTAATAAATGGATTTTATGCCTAGATAAATTCATTATGTGATGAAGGTAAAAAGAAGATTTGGGGCCTGGCTAGAGGACCAAAGATGCTCCTAAACACCATGCTATGAGAATCTTTGCTCCTCCACATCAACCCCCACAATAAAGAGCAGAAAACTCTAAATCCAAGAGCCAAAATGAATTAATTTCTGTTTTAAAAGGTTCTTATCAGGCACTATGTCACATCAGTGAGAAAAATAATCAATATGACAGTGACTGTGGAAATATAAACCAAAGCTGCAAAAAGATATCATCTCAAACAGCACTGCAGCTCCTCAAACAGTGGTGGCGCACACCTTTAACCCCAGCACATGGGAGGCAGAGGTAGGCAGATTTCTGAGTTCGAGGCCAGCCTGGTCTATAGAGTGAGTTCCAGGACA
>NW_022196903.1:78458188-78462226 GCF_008632895.1 Mastomys coucha
AAAAACAAAAAACAAAAAAAAAAACAAAAACAAAAAACAAAATCAAACAAACAAAAACAAAAAAGGACCAGAAGAAAGAGGTATAGAAAAGAATTTATCAGGATTACAGAGATACTTCAAAAACCAAGGGATAAAGATGACAGTAATATTCACTAAAGAAATATGGTATGTGACTACAATAATGCTATGTCAACTTAAAACTTAAGGAAATCTTCTGGCATGATACAATAACAAATTACAATGCAACAATACATTTCAAAGAAAACAAAGAAGGACAGCAGGCCCAGAACTGAAAACAGCAGAAATATTGGCTGGAAACATTTTAAATCTATGACTGATGTGTTAAGAGCTTTAACTGAAAAGCAGATAACAAACATGAACAGAAAGCTAAAGTAAGCAGACAGAAGAAAATTCTAAGAAATAACCAAAGAAGAAATGCCAGAGATCAAAAAATCAAGGCTAACAAAAATGCCTTCGATAGGCTCCTTAGCAGATAGTACACAAGCAGAGGACAAGAGCTTTGAGCCTGAGATAGAAGAACAAAAATTTTAAAACTAATATATATTTGAATATGCAAAAATAAAACATTAAGATCTGGGAGGTAATAACAAAATATAAAACCCACATGAGAGGGATGGCAGAGGAAGAGGAGAGCAGGAAGCAATCAGAAGGCATGACTGAGTTCCACAGACTAATGCCCCACACCAAATCACACATTCAAGAACACCAAACCCCACGCTATTCAACAGGTAAAATAAAGATAAAACCAATACACTTAAGCATTAAATGTCAAAGAAGTCAAAAGTAAAAACTCAGGGCAGAGCCCAGAGCAAACAAACATAGTATTTATAGAGAACAAAAGTAATAATCCCACTTGCTTCCTCGTCATGGACCATGTATTCAAGACTCCAAGCTCTGTGTGTAAAATGACATGCAACTTTATGAAGCAAACTGAAAAGAAATCTGAAAACAGGTTGTTGCAGGAGCAATGAGTGACCAGCAATGTCCTCTACCTTCTTTACCTCATACATTCACATACAAAAATTATATATCATACCTACATACCTTACTAGTCACGGCACTGAATGAAAAAATGATGTGAAAGAAAGCCATACTGTGATTTAAACATTCTGTTTCACATAAAGGCTTCTGTAGGAAGTCCAATGAGAAGAAATTCCAAGACCACATCAAAGTGAAGAACAATAATCTAAGATATCCTCTGACAAGGAGAGAGTGATGAAAAAAACACTTTTTGGCAGAGAAAGCATGCATCTTTAGTGTGGCTCACTAGAAAGTCCAGGACACACGTATATCCTGAGAATCACCTTGACATTGGGGCATGATGCCGGGATTCCAACAAAGTTAAGGACTACACCATTGGCCATGTAAGTTGCTACTAAAACCGAAGATAGGGAATTCAATGCATAAAAGGCAACTTCTGTGGAGAAAAATGTAATCATGGCTCATTCTTCCACTGTAAAAGCTACTGATAAATCAAGTCTACAAATATATATACACATAGACACACACACACACAACATGGATAACATTATAGCTTGTAAATATGAGAAGAAAAGTAATGAAAATATAAAACTTATATCTACACTCTAAAACACAGTGTTTAGAGAAAAGTTCTAATGATATCCAACCTGCACTGAAGAAATACCAATGAGAAAACAATGTGAACTGCTATGCTAGGCTTGACTCCACTGCCTGGAACAGCTCAAGTAAAAAAAGAAAACACAGCCGGGCGGTGGTGGCGCACACCTTTAATCCCAGCACTTGGGAGGCAGAGGCAGGCGGATTTCTGAGTTCGAGGCCAGCCTGGTCTACAAAGTGAGTTCCAGGACAGCCAGGACTATACAGAGAAACCCTGTCTCGAAAAACCAAAAAAAAAAGAAAGAAAGAAAGAAAGAAAGAAAGAAAGAAAGAAAGAAAGAAAGAAAGAAAGAAAGAAAGAAAGAAAAAGAAAGAAAAAGAAAACACGGTGAAAGATAAGAAATCCAAAGTTTGGATTTGATCACATTCAAAATTTCTACCAAAGTTCAGAGCCAAGTGTAGTAGCACACGCCTGTAATGGTAGTGCTTAAAAAGCAGAGGGGAGGGGGGAATCATCACATCAAAGTAAGACTTGGCTATGTACATTTGTTTAAAAAAAATTAAAATAAGCTCTGAAAAGATGGCTCTGCAGTTAAGAGTACTGACTGCTCTTCTAGAGGACCTGGGTTCAATTCCCAGCACCAACATGGCAACTCCTACCTGTCTGTAACTCCAGTTTCAGGGGATCTGACACCCTCACATAGACATGAATTACATGAATTACATTCATATGAAACATTAGTGAACCTAATGAACATAAAATAAGTCACTCATTTATTCCATGACTTCACTCTGTGAGAGTACTTAGTACCAAGTGACACAGAACAAGACATGTCTAAAAATTCCTTCACAATCCAATGTTTTCTTGTTTTACCAATAGCTTCCACTAACACTGAAGGTCCGCCCCGCCTCCCGCACTGAGCCCTAGCCACTCATGGACAACACACACTTGGACAAAAGAACATCATGACACAGAGATCAAATCTCTACTACCCCCAAAATTTTAGGCAGCCATGAAAACTTTAATACCATCTTCGCAATTTAGTCAATCTATGAAAAGCCTAGTGGAATGACCAAAATGAATAAAATGACTGATCCAAATTTCCCACAAGAATTGAAATTTGATGAACAACAGCAGACATCTAGAAAAAGTACTAAGAGAATATTGGGGTCCTATATGTAGTATCTACTCCTTGTAAAAAGTACCAAAGGAAAAAAGAACAGCAAAAAGTACAATGAGATTGATCTGAAACATCAGGCTTTACAAATATGATCTAGCTTATAAAAGAATGAATAAGGCTGCTGACACAAATATCTCATAAAAATTAAAGGGTAGACTGAAAGGTTCAATCAAAACAAAGTCACTGAAATTTCCAGTTTGAATTGCCTGTCTATAAAATGTAATTTTAAAATGCCTTACAGTTACCCAGAAAAAAAAAAAAAAAAACTAGTAAAACCTGTTTCAAAAAGAAAACCAAATTAGTGTATTGTCCTCTTGGGAGTCAGGAATGATTACAAATAGCTAAAGAGCAACCACTGTCCACTCTGCCTGGATGCTTAATGTACATTTTCTGTTTTTGCTTTCTGAGCCCTTTGCATGAACTCAGGCAAAACTTTGAGACACTGATTGCAATATCCACTTGAATGGTGTCATATTCTTCAAAAATAATGTTACAAAAATGTAGGCTTTCCATACAAAGAAAAGAACTAAACTAATAAAATATGACAGCAAGAATGGCTTGGGGCCAGAGACCCATTTGAAACTTATAAAATCTCTCTAAGATCAGAAGGACATATGTTTTCTTCTTGCTAGGTGTAAAACTATACAGTCACACAAGCTTCTGTCTCCAGTTTTAACTTAAAGCCAGGTGTTGCACAATATGTTAAAGGCTTCTATTCATCCTCTAACTAAAACTTAATTTTATTATCACAGCAAGTATCTAGACTACCAAGGATGAGCGAATGCACAACCTGAGTGTATACGGAATAGAGCCTGTAAATGACCCTGACCCAAGTTCTACCACTGCTATTTAATGCAGTGGATAAAACTGGAAAATAAAAGTAGGAATGAGAAGGATCACCTAGTTAGGAATTAAATTTTGCAACATAAATATCAAGAAATATTTTTCAATTTATTTAAAAACTCATGTCGTAAAATAGTACAGAGAATATACTTATCATGTTAACTTTTAAAATCAAATTATGATTTATATTATGTGATCAAATTTTAATTAAGCAAATATAAGCATAAGTAATTGTAAAGGATGTCTACATAATTTAGATTTTAAAAATAAACAAAATATCAGTAATCTTTAAGGTACCAGACAAAATTTGCAAGACGATGAAAACTCACCAGGGAAAGTTCAAAATGCCTGCTGTGTGAGCAAAAAGAACCTGTGTTGACAGCCTTTCCTTTTTCTTTTTTTCTTTCTTTTTTCC
>NW_022196903.1:78462287-78475121 GCF_008632895.1 Mastomys coucha
AAGGAGTGGCTAAATGCCTCTTTGGGGTACAACAAAAGGATTAAAAACAAAAACAAAAAGTCTAGTCCTGACAAACAGGAATGGATTTGGTTGAGCCCTGATCTGGTGTGAGAGGTAAGGAACAGCAGGACGAGTCTGGGCCATGAAGGACTGATGCTAAGTAGAGGTCTGGTTAAATTGATCATGAAGACCTAGCGCCCTCCAGCATCCTACTGTTGTATCAAGCCTAAGAAAAATAAACATGAGAGCTGAAGATACATCTCAGTGGTATAGCATATGTGAGACTCTATATTCAATTTCAAGACTTCAAAACATATATTTAAAATGCTACTTTTCCAAGAATATACACCATAATCTTAGATTTTAAAAAGGATCCTAAACACAATTTTGAAATGCTATTATGTTATGATTTTTAAAAGCAAGCAAACAAACAAAACCTTTTTATATCCCTTGTAACTTCCTGAATGATAGAGGCAACAGTGTCTTTTATTATAGTGTTTGACCCCCTCCTTCCTAGCACAGCATGCCTTAAAACCCTTTGGATTAGTAAGTCAGGTGTTATGGCACACCCCTGTAATTCTAGCACTTAGAAAGCTGAAACAGAAGGATGGGGAGTTTAAGAATAACCTTAATCTGACCAGGAAAAATCCAAGGTTGGCCTAGTCTATATAGAAAAACCATCCCTCCAAAAATTAAAACTAGGGGCTGGAGAGAGGATTCTGTGGATAGGAATGCTTGCAGTGTAAGCAAGAGGACCTTAGACCCAGCAACACTTCTGCAGAAACTGGAAATTTTATTTTAAGATGTATAGAGATACAAAATGTGTTAAAGAAACAAACAATTTTGCACAAGGATAAAGTGGGAGTTTCTACACAACTTGATTTTGAAACTCACTGTAAAAGTTCAGAAGGCTATGTACTATATGCTGTTGTGACGGACAGGCATATAGACAGAGAAAATAAAACAGTACAGAGGAAGAACAAACATATACATCCAATAAGCATGTAAAAACTTCCAAACTTACTAATAGTAATTTTATACAAGAGAGCTCTGACAGATACCACATAAACAAGAATCAAGATTGGGGACACGGGTCTTGTATAACCTTGACATGATAAGACATATTAGCCTGTGTCCATCCTAACCATGCATAACCTTAATCTAATTTTCATATGAGCTTCACACAAATCCAAACTAGGAGTTCTCCAATGCAATTGATGGGAATCAAGGTCATAGAAGAAAGAAAAGACTGAGGGATAGATTCTGACTGAAGAAGCCTATACAACTATAACAACTACAAGTATCACTGGGTCCTCACCTGGATCCTGGAATATAAGATACATATCAGCAGTAAAACTGAGAAAATCTAAATAATTTCTAGTACCAACTAATACATTTCTATAAAGATTAATCTCCTAGATTTTACATACACAAATGTTCCATGGTTCCTGAAGAAGAGAAAAAGCATGAAAAACAACATTATTTTTGTGATTCTCGTGTAATTTTTAAACTATGACCAGCTCTTTGTCATGACACCACCTAGGTAGTCGGCTAGGTCAAGATGAAGCTGTGTATCTTTTGGCTGGCCAGTGGCTATCAGAAATGGATTGATGTGGATGATGAACACAAGCGTCGCACTTACTATGAGAAGCACATGGCCACAGAAGTAGCTGCTGATGCTCTGGGTGAAGAGTGGGAGGGTTATGTTGTCTGAATCAACAGCAGGGATGTGGAAGGACTATGTTCAAAATGGGTAGTGGGAATGCCAGACAAGGTTTTCCCTTGAAGTGAGGGATCTTGAGACCCAAGCCAGAGTGCACCTGCTGTTGAGTAGAGAGCATTCTTTATCAAGAATTGTAGAGATTAAGCCCAAGGCTGTCTCCAGATATCCATCTGAGTTTTCTTGACAAAGTCACTGCAAGAAGGAGAAAAGGATATTCCTAGACAGACAGATACTACTGTGCCTCAGTGGTTGGGGCTGAGGTGAGGGCTTCGAGAAGCCAGCTTTTCTATCTCTCTATCTTATCTGTCAATGTGTCGTCAGAAAGCACTTGAACAAAGAAGGTAAATTCCCTGCAACACAAACATTGATACACTGCTCTGAAGAAACAAGAAAACCAAGGAGAAGGATGCAGGAAAAAAAGCTAAACTTTTGGCCAAGAGAATGAAGGAAGCCAACGGAAAATGCAAGGAACAGATTGCAAAAACATGTGCGCTGTCCTCACTGAAAGCATCTACTTCTAAATCTGGGACCGTCAAAAATAAGTCTTTAAGAGCAACAAATAAATGATCAAATCTTGAAAACAATAAAATAAAAATTATATCCAAAAAACTCAAGAAAAAAACAACAATAAAAGATTAACAATCCATAAAAATAGGGAGATTGGAGCACTGTATATTAATGACAGGAATAAAAAATGGTACATAATGAACAAGTAACACACTAAACACCACTTACCATATGACCAGTAAGAGCACTTATTTACTAAGCCAGCTACCCACACAAATCCTCATGTATACATATTAATGAGTTCTATGCAAAACAGAAAAAAACTGGAAAAAATGAAATATTCATCAATTGCTAAATAGATACAGAAATCATGGAGAAATTAGAAAATGAACTACTGCCCAGCAGGATGGAAAACTACTGATATATGTGTGTGTGTATATATATATATATACATATATGAATGAAACCCTAAGCATTTATGCCAAAGGAAGCCAGACAGGTGCATGTACGCAAACACATACACACACACACACACACACACACACACACCAAATGTAACAAAAAAACATCAGAAATAAATCTAAATCTACAATATTTGATAAGTTAAATAAACACAGAGAAATCTGCCCAGAGATATAATCTATTAAAATTAACCTACAGAAATAGTTAATTTGACAATGTTCATATCTACTGAAACAGATGAGTCATATAACCTTCCAAATCACAATGTACACTAGGTTTACTGGTGAAGTTAACTAAACAAATAAAGAGGAGATAATAAAATTGTCTACAATCTTTTTGAAAAAAATAATCAGTACTGTGTCTACTTCCTACCTTATTCTATGACATCAACATTATTATCAAAATATCAAAAAAAGCAAAAATACAACATCGTCTAATGAAACTGACATAAAAGTCTTCAACAAAATGTAAACCTAATAATATATATCAAATGGCTTGACATTCAAAAATCAATGAAAGTTTTTACATCAACATGTAATCATTACAAAGAGATGCAAAGCAAAGACTTAATAAAACCAAATACTCATTCATCATAAATCAGTCTAGTGAACTAAAAGAAGATAGTAACTCACTAGAATAATGAAGAGCATCCTTTGAGAGTCTACAGCATATCACACTTACAGTGAAAACAAGACACTTCCATCCCAGGATGAAGGCTTAGGATGTCTTCACACCATTCTCACCACTCATCATCCTCACACAATGGAGAGGAATACATAAAATTAGTTACTTTATTAATACCACTATTCTACATGGAATCTGAAATTTAAAACTTATAGAAATCAGCTATTAGCTTTTAGAAAAAGCTAAAAATTATTTAATTTTTAAAACAGTGTAGTTTTAAATGTTTATTGCTATGTGATTCAGCTATATCACTACTGAGGGTATACTCAAAAGATTCCAAACCCTACTATAGAGAGACTTGTTCCTCCATGTGCACTGCTGCTCTATTCACAATAGCTAGGAAACTGAATCAGCTTAGATGTTCATCAACTAATAAACGCATAATGAGAATGTGGTACATATGCACAATGAAATCTTAGTCAGCTATAAAAAATGAAATAATGAAACTGTGAGGAAAAGAGGCTGAACTAGAAAATAATCAACCCTGGTTCAGAAAGATAAATACTGGATGTGTTCCCTCATATGGGGATGTTAGCTTTGAATTTTTAGATTTGTATGTCTAATTTGGAGTATCTGTGGAAGTCAGGAAGTCTAAAAGGGCCCATGAGATGGGGATCGGTCTTAAATTGTAAAAGAATAATAAGGCACAGGTAATATAAAAATGGGTGGGGGCACTGCAAAGCAGGAGGGATAGGAGAGAGGAAAAGTAGGGCATGGGTTAGCCAAAACTAGGACTATATGAAAAACCTTTATGAAATCCACTAGTTTTAAGCTAATTCAAAAATGTAAAAATTTTACAAGAGCTTAAACACAAATTCCCAGTATGGGTGGACAATGCTTCCCCAAGAAGACAGGGTTATTAAAATGAAAATCTTGGAATACCTCCACTGATCAGAGAGGCCTGAAGGGAACTCAAACCCACACCCTAACCCACTGCTAGAAGCGAACTGCCGAAAACATTAATACTTCCATCAGGCAAGAGAGAAATCAAGGTGAAAAAAAGGCCTAAAAAAAATTCTCTGCTGGCTAGCTTTCTTGCTGCCATATGGTGCCAGCAGGATGTCAGGAGAGAAAAGTCATCAATAGTACTGTCTAGCAGTGAGTCCTGAATGCTGAATAATGACCTACCAGGCATGAACCAGCAACAGTATATACTGGCAATCACTGCATGAAGACTGTGGAAGGAACCAGCAGCTTTCTGATTTTATCTGAGGCCTGCTCCATAGGGAGGGATTCACGTCTAGTATGCAAACCTGATCAAAAGCTCATGGCTCAGGGCAGGGGAGACAACTACTATTGTTTTATTAAATGGGCTGTTATCAAATTGCCTTCAAAATAACTTATGCTTAAACCCAAAGATTTTTTTTTTTTTGTAAAATACAAAATTTAATTACACATGATGAGGGCCTTAGCTATTTGTCAAAGTTTTTTTTTTTAACCCGTTCTAAACATTAGCCAGAGAAATCTCCTCTGCAGTGAGTAGTGGTTAATAAACAGACTAGTTAATACATAACGGGTGAAAGTGCTGATAATAAGTGACTGTTGAGTGTGCTGTCCTAAGTATGACATCTACCTCAAGGCTGCAACCCCAAGGCTTGGAGAGCACCATGGAAGAGGGTGTAGTAAAAGTATAAGAGCCAGCAGATGTGGTGCAGTGCTGGGAAACGCTGTCTTCCAGATACAGCACGGCCACTGCATTTATGAACTCACTGCAGAAGACCCAACAAAATCAGCCACTATTCTAGTAGGCAGCATCAACTGAACTAAAAAGTAAGAAGAAAACAACAATGGGAGAGAAACATGTTGGGGAGAGGTATACAGAGTGGGAGGGGAGCTTGTAGTAATCAATGTACACATGTGTACACACATGAAACTGTCAAAGAATAAACAAAAGTGTTTTGGTTTGTTGTCATTTCTCTTAGAGGCTAGAGAAATGGCTAAATGGGTTAAGTACTTTCTAGCATGGGAGCAAGAGAACTAGAGTTTGAATCCCCAGCATCTACATAGAAGCCCATTACATGAAAATCAGATTGTAATTCCAGGGCTGGGAAGCAGGGAGGCTTCCTGCAGCAAGCTGTCTACATAAACTTGTATAATTAGTAAGCTCTAATGTCAGTGAAAAACAGTGTCTCAAAAAATAAAGTGAGGAGCAATCAAGAAGGACATAACCTCTCCCCTCTATCCCCATGTGCACACTTATTTGTGTGTGTACACATATGTAAGCACACGATACACATAAACATGAAACTATTAATTAATTAATTGATTAATTAATTTAAAAATGAAACTTAATATTATTATATTTGTACATAAAAAAATGCTTAGTTAAAAATCTAATCGAGAGGCATAAGATCAATGATACAAAACTCCCATGAGAGCCTGGAGAAATGGCTCAGTGGTTAAGAGCACTGACTGGCTCTTCCACAGGTCCTGAGTTCAATTCCCAGCAACCACATGGTGGCTCACAAACATCTGTAACAGAATCTGATGCCCTCTTCTGGTGTGTCTAAAGACAGTGACAGTGTACTCACATATATAAAATAAATAAATCTTTAAAAAAGAAAAAAACCTCCCATGAAGGAGAGGACCTTGGGCCTGAATGTGTTTGATGCCCCAGTGTAGGGGAATGCCAGGGCAGGAGGAAGGGAGTGGGTGGGTGGATAGGAAACCACCCTAATAGAGGCAAGGGGAGGGGGAATGGGATAGAGGGTTCCAAAGGGGAGACCTGGAAAAGGGAAAACCTTTGAAATGTAAATAAAAAATATCCAATCAAAAAAAGAAAAAGGAAAATAAAAACTCCCATGAAAGATAACAAAAATATATAAATAAATGGAGAGATATTTTAAGTTTATTCAGTGAACAATGGCAAGTTGATCTCAACACTTCCATGGAAAGGAAAAAGACATGTAATAGTCAATGAAATACAGAAGATGGGGAGAAAGACAAGGAGTGAGAAGAGAAAGATGCTCAGCTTTAAATCCATAATAATCAATCAATATGGGATGGGGGATCAATCAAAAGACAGAGAGACAGACAGAAATCTATAATCAGACTCTATACATACAATCAGCTAATCTTTGAAAGGAGAATTAAGAAAATTCAATAGAAAAGTAGAGTAATTCCAGCAGTGTTATTACTGGACAGCTACACACAATAAAATGTATCAATATATAAACTTAATGTCATTCACAAAAAATAATCAACTTAAATGGGTTACAAGCATATATATGAAACCACATTTTAAAGGATAATATAGAAAATCTGGGTACCCTTGAGTTCAGTAACATTTTTTAGAACCACCACAAAAAGCAAGATCCTTCAAGTGAAAAAAAAAAAGGTGAAACGAAAAAGAAAAGAAGTGCTAGATTGGAATTTATTGAAATCAATAAAAATCTTCTCTTTAAAAGACACTGTTAAGAGAAATAAAAGAAAACCTACACCCTGGGCTGTAGAACAAAACAGTACAAAGGAACAGTACCCTTACAAAATGGACAAAAGATCTGAATAAATACCACATAAAAGAAGATAAATAGCAAATGAAGAAGACAGAACATGAGTTATTATGGAATCACTAGTTAAAACAGAAAGGAGGCCCATTCTGAACCTTTATGATTGAAATCCAAAAAGCCAGTGATGACAGGAAAATGCTGCTGCCGATATCATGCAAGGAGCTGGTGCACTGTAGGTATGCGTATGACTCAATATAGCCACCTCTGAGAAGTCTGGCAGTCTTCTACAAAGTCAAATATGGCCTGACTATACTCAACAAATGTGCTGTGGTAGTTTGAATGGGTATGACCCCCACAGACTCATATGTTTGAATGCTTGGCCCATAGTGAGGGGCACTAGTAGGAGGTGTAATCTTGTTGGAGTAGGTGTGGCTTTGTTGGAGGAAGTGTGTCACTGTGGAAGTAAGCTCTGAGGTCATATATGCTCAAGCTATGCCCAGAATGAGACTATGCTGCTTGCAGATCAAGATGGAGAACTCTCAACTCCTTCTCCAGCACCGTAACTAAACCTTTAAAATTGTAAGTCAGCCCCAATTAAAATAGTTTCCTTTATAAGAATTATCACATGCTATGAAGCTTTTACTAAAATGATTTGGAAATATGAATACATACAAAACACCTGTGCACAAATGTCTACAGTCCCTATAATACTTCCTGCCAAAACTCTGAAGCAACCAAAATGATGTACAAACTATGGAACATTCATGAAATAAACTATTATTCAAAATAAAGACAAAAACAAGAACAAATAAAGAGGAGTTATATATGCATACTGTTGAGTGGGGCCACTGTGAAAGGCTTCATTCACACTATATGACACTCTGGAAGAAGCAAAGCCACTTAGAGCAGTATGCACAAGTAAAGAACATGGGATTGCAGTAAGTGAACTATTCTTCATAGTGCTACAATGATGGGCATATGACACTGAGCAGATCCAGTGTACCCACAGTACTAGACAAGGTACATGCTAACAGAAATTATCAACTTGAGTCAGTAATAACTTCAATACTTGACTACCAGTTGTAACTATTATGCCTCACTAATGTACAACATTGCACTGTACAACATTCAGCAGGCCAGCACATGTTCACCATGCCTGAAGCCCGAGATTTGAGGTGTGGACACACATGTGCACACACACACACACACACACACAAACAAACAAACAAACACGAAATGAGGCGTAGGGGAGGCAGGAGAAATTATGACTAGAGAATAGAGGGGGCATTTGGAAACCGTGCAGATGATGATGTCAGCCACTGCTAGGTCCCTGGATGCAGGCTAGTGGAGTCACCTGTACTAACAAAAGGTACTAATAGAAAATAACTAAAAACTCTAAAACTCATTTTGTAATGAAGGTAAAATTTCATAAGAAAGTATATCCAAGCAAATAACTTCTATTGCTTTTATTTTAAAGTATAAGACTATGTATGGCCTGGGGAAGAAGTCAAAAGGCCAATCAAGAAGGATAAAACTAAGGGAACTAAATTATTAGAAAATTCTAGAACAAGAATTTTTAGAAAATTCTAGAACAAGGTTTTAAAGTTTATAGCTATTAATTACATTAAGCAATCCATGCATTTCTTCCTCTGAAATAGGAAAGGGAAAGCCGAGAAAGACAAGAGGAATCTGAGAAAGGTATTCTAATGACCTACATCACTCAGAAGTTCTGCTGAAAAGCATGCTGAAGGTAAAGGGAGGGTGGGGAATAACAGGAGGAATATTTGAAGCATCGCTACCACAGTGGAGAAAAAAAGGCCCATAGTGTCACTTGTCCTGAAAGGAAGTCAATGTTCAGTAGCAGTTCCTTCCATCGCTGTCATAGATGTCACTGCCTATGCTCTTCCCCCTGGAGTAAAACCATCACACTTGGGGGGGACAAGAAAGCAATGAAGAGAAAGGAGTTAGCAGGTACAACTTTTCCTACCAAAATAACAAATCTACTAAGCTGACAATCCCATACTCACACACCTATAAATTAATCAAAACCTTATTGAATTCCTTCCTTGCTTCAGAACCCTTTCGATTATACAGCATAGCAATCTAACTTGAACCTGAGCCCCCACTAACACCTCATAAGCTCATGGCAAACTGTGCTTCAGCTCATGAAGACTACATGCCCCTCCCCTCCTGTTATCTCTAGCATTTCTAAGATATTAACCATTTACTCTGCTCACATAGCCAAGATACACCCAGAGAAAAGAGAAACGAACTCTGGATTCCAAAGCAACAGCCTGTTTGTTGAAACTCAACAGTAGCACTAGGTAAAATTAAGCTTTTCTCCTCCTTACTCAATATCTTTGATTCTAAACTAAATTAATCACAACCATCAATGTACCAAAGTAACAGTTTATGGGAGATGGGGTACATGCATAACTCATACTAGACTATGACTTTAACCTGGAAAATCATGAGAAAAGAAAAGGAATGGGGAAGAAGGTAGGGAAACAGGAAGAGAAGGGAGGGGAGAGAAGAAAGGAGGTAATAGGGTTAACTTGTGTATGGATAGATGGGGTTTTTTTAAAGTACTTTTCTTTTCCACAGGGGAATATCAATAGCCTTTTAAGCACTCTCGCATTGAAATGTGTATTCTGACAGTTATGTCAGAGCCTGGATAAAAGCCTTTTCATGGAAATCATTAAAAAGAAAAGATCCAGACAAGAGGCCTGTTTTTGTCCAGGAATGAAAGTGGAAACGAATAACCTCAGCTTTAAACGATGGAAGTACCTTTCAGACTGATGGGGCAGATGAAACAACTGCCCTCTCCACTTCCCACACCCAGGCACCTACATTTTCTACCAGCTGTTGTCTAAAACCTTCCAAATAGCACAGGAACTCTGAGGGTAGGATTCAGAGTGAGGACTGCAAGAACAGCCATTTGTGATTGAGAGCAAAGGGAATAAAGGTGCCCCAGAAGGATTCCATCAGAGCTGCCCCTCCTGGGCCCCTACTCCCTGTGTGTTAACCCAAGGTCTCTCAACTCTCAGCTCTAAACTGCTGAATCATTTCACCAGGCACTGTGTGCCTATCTGTTGGTGAGAAATAACAGTCATTCCTCGCTTTGGCCATCATTTCCTTACTTCCAACTGCTAAATGCTCTGCTGGCCATGATCAGGCACTAAGGCAGTAACTGACTCTCCCTAGGAAACTGGAAGGTGAGCCAGCCAGCCTGGAAGGTCACTTTATATTTTGGCTCAAACTCTAGGCTCTCTGCAAAAGATGTTTTTTGTTCCTGAAAGACCACAGAGATATTGATATTTCCCTTCCTCAAGTTAACAACTTTTCAAGGTCTCCCCACATGCCACATTTTCAACATGCTCCCACTCTCATTTAGTATCAGGACAAATCTGTTTGAATGCTTTTCACTTATATATCCCATCAAAATCATTTCAAAATGATTACTAACTGTGCCAAGAAAAAAAAAAAAACTTTCATTGCTTAGTCCCTGGTCAATTGGCGCTGATGAAAACTGCTGCCACAATGATCCTCTGAGACTCCCCAAATGCTTTACTGGCTTTAACCATCTTAGGAAGAAGGGCAACACAAACTCTGAAGCTGGTGTCAATGAGATAAATCTCGGAGAGCCTGGAGGTTCTCCCTGGGAACTGGTGTTATTCACAGTCCAACCCCACTAAAAAAAAAAAAAAAAAAAAAAAAAACAAAAACAAAAACAAAAAAAAACAAAACAAAAACAAAAACAAAAACATAACAAACTGTGACAAAACCCTGGTTTCAGATCCTCAAAGACACTTAGAAAAATTTTTCTCTTCTCTCTTAAAATTAGGGAAATCATTGAATTCTTCAGAGTCCTTCAGAACACTGCAAAAACAGAATTCCATCACGATGATGACAAACATGCCTAGGCTCTGTGCACCTGGCATAGTAAACTGCATTGTCTGACTTAAGTCTAAGCCTATCTGTAAGGGAAGAGAAATTAGCATATAAAGATCGCTCGCCACAGGTTACAAATCCCAGAGCTGTAGAACCAAGATCTAAACACAAACCACTGAAAGTTGCTATACCTACAACTGCACAGTTACACTTTCATGAGCTTAAATGCCTCTCTTACTGATAATAAGATTCAGACCATCCTACATTGAAATTATTGAATTCTGGTATGTGCATTGGGGGAAACCTGGGGTGTTGAGTGTATGTACATGCATGCCTGCGTGTTGAGAATAGATATGATAGATTTGACTGTGTTGTCTAGCCTAATCTCAAAGTCCTGGGATCAAGTTGTTCCTTCAATTTCAGCTTCCCAAGTGCCAGGACTCCAGGTATGTACCAAAAACTGAAAGAAATAATTTAAAATAATCTTGGATAGACATCCCTAGTTAATACATTTCCTATAAAGGCCACCTTTACATGAGTTATTCAAAATCAACTATTAATTCATGTACCCCTCCTATTTCTGAGACAGACCATTAAAACAGAAAGCTCTCTTACTTAACTATTCAATAATAAACATAAAATTCAAGCATCTTTTATACACCAATGAATCCCATAAAATCTGAAAGTAAAACACTACTTGTAAAGGTCACAGTTAAGACTCCCCAGGTTATACCAAGGAGCACTAAACATGCTGGAGACTTCACAACTTCCAGACACATCTCTGCCCGTTCTTACTCACTTAACTGTCCTCTTAGTCTAAAGGAAAAGCATTTTACAAATTTTTGCTAAAATGAATGTATCATAACAACCCATCTCAAAAACAATGGGAGTCAAACAACCTTTCTTGCATTTTAGGTCAGCAAACATCCAGGATAAGAAGAAACTTTGCTGTCCTTTTGTTTGCTGAGTAAGAAAAGCACCCCTGTGGCTTCCAGGCAAAGACATACGTATGGTCTTCCAGGCAGGCGGATTTCTGAGTTCGAGGCCAGCCTGGTATACACACCCCAAGTAAACGACTCTCAGGAAGGCTAGTTCATATCTTCTAACAGGAACTATCCAGGGGCTACAGCTATAGTGGCAGAGTTCTCGCCTGGTACCTGGAAGGCCTTCAATTCAATCCCCAACACTTCTCAATCAACCAATCAATATGAAAATACACAAATAAATTTCTACTCTTCAGTTCTCAGAGAAAAAAAGGGACAAAGAAAATGTTGATATGAGGAAAAGTTATTAAACAGATTTTAGTTTCATAACTATATTTTACCTTAACCCAACATCACTGAAGATAACAATCTTGATACTTATGACCTAAGTTGGATATATCATACAAACGCATAACCCATTGCATCTTATTTGAAATTAGATAAAACAATTACCAAAAAAAAAAAAAAAAAAAAAAAAAAAAAAAAAAAAAAAAAAAAAATCTAAAAACTAAAACCACAAAATCTTATTTAGCATGTATGTACTGCCCTCTACAGGCCATAAGTGAAATTAATCCAAGAGCAAAAGAGGTACCTCAGATTTTCATATTCTACATTAATGAAACTTATTTTCTAAACATGCCAATAGTGATTATTGTCATTTTCAGCCAAAAAAATAAAACAGGGATAGCAAGATGGCAGAGACAGGAATCAGAAATCACTGGCCCAAATAATTAAAAGAAGTCTTAATTCTTCAGTTTGCCATTTCTTCCTGCTACATTTAACCTCATCTCTGCTCAAAGTCATCATAGGCACAAATAAGTATTAAGAATGACAATGAAAGCCGAGCGTGGTGGTGCACGCCTTTAATCCCAGCACTTGGGAGGCAGAGGCAGGCAGATTTCTGAGTTCGAGGCCAGCCTGGTCTACAGAGTGAGTCCAGGACAGCCAGGGTTATACAGAGAAACCCTGTCTCAAAAAAAAAAAAAAAAAAAAAAAAAAAAAAAAAAAAAAAAAGGAGACAAAGTGGAGCTTCTCAAGATAAAACCATTATTCAAAACTACATGCACTTCATTCCTTCTTAAAAGAGGGAACCAAATACCCACGGAAGGAGTTGCAGAGATTAACTATGGAGCAG
>NW_022196903.1:78475468-78528710 GCF_008632895.1 Mastomys coucha
GCAACAGGGGTTTGTTTTTGTTGTTTTTGTTTGTTTCTTTGTTTTTTGGAGGGGAGACTGGGAATGGAAAAATTTACATGTAAATAAAGAAAATATCTAAAAGAAAAAAAAAGAACTCCTTCCACTCTCCAAGATATATATATATATATATATATATGTATGTATATATATGCAAATATATATTAAAAAACTACATGCACATGTGTATGCATTGCTAGTATAATATACTACCTCACTCTGCTCACAGAGAGGGACTAGAAGCAATAACAACTCAGGAGTAGTGAGCGCTCCCACCAGCCAGATCTTGGGTTCCAAATATTTTCCAGTAATATAGATGCCAGTGCCATGTAGGATAGAAAATGGCTGTTTCCTAGGCTGGGACAGGAAAACCAACAGGCATGCTTGGAGTATTTAATGATGTCAGAAATTAAGAAAATGGCTCAAAAAAATACAAAGATAAATGTCCTGCTTAGGTTTCTATTGTAATGATAAAGCACCCATCAAAAGCAACGTGGTTAGAAAAGGGTTTTTAGCTTATGGGTTACTATCCACTATCAAAGAAGGAATCATGAAGCAAAAACTACAAACCAATGTTGCTTACTGGCTTGCTACCAATCTTATACTACCCAGATCCAGCTACCAAGGGGCAGTACTGCCAACACTGTGCTAGACACACACATACACACACAAGCCTAGATACATTAAAAAAAATAATAAGTCTTTCTTCAAGATGCTTAATGCAGAATGTGGTATCCTGGTCATCTCCCAAAGGTGTGGGGAGAAAGCAGGGACATGAAGATGAAGCAAAGGAGAAGGGTTCACAGCTACGGATGTCTACCTGGACAGTAAGGCAAAGATGTTCAATTTCTTGTTTTATATTTTATGTATGTTATTTATTTGAATGTATTAGGTATTATAATAAATAAAAAATACAAATATTAAACTACTTCTAAGAGTCCCTCTGTATTGATGGTGCTGTTGTTTTTAATAAATTGTGAATTTATACATCATCTTGAAAAGAATAAAAGTAGCAATAATTATTAAACTGCTAATCATCTCATTCTGCGTGATGAAGGATTAGTCATGTACATTTGTACATTGTATCTTTTAACATTTTTCATGTTTTCTAATGTAAAAATATATTACTTTCAAAATCAAAAAGAAAAGTTAATTCCATAAAATTAAAAATAACAAAAAAACAACAAAAAGCAAATGTTTGGAAATCTTATGGTCTTATTGTTTGGAATTGATTTTAATAAACAGACATGCTTATAATTAAAAAATAACAACAATGATGTACAGATTTGGGTTAGTTTAGAAAAATAGTAATTACTGAAATGGTCACAGCATTCCTAGTCCAAGAGTCTCATCAAAGACAAAAAGATGTAAGTAACAAAATATTCCCAATACCCATCAGTGAAAATACACGTAGAAAATATTCTCAGCTTTTACCTCTGTTGATGACAAACCAAAAACATATGAGGCAAAACCTGTCTGGGGAAAATGATAATTAACTGTCTACAGATGTTGCCTGACATGATCCATTTCCCAAAGGTCAGCAGAAAGGTAGGCCACTTAGACAGCCCAGTCACTCTCAAGGTGAAACTGAGGCCCCATCCTCTCTTCCCCTATCAGTGGCCTATCTACTCTCACATCTGGGGAAGCACTAAAATCACACAATAACAGAGAGGGCTGTTCCTTTAGGAAAAACAAGTGAAGTGTGAGCAATGAGAGGGAAAAGTGCAAGTGTAATGTCAACTCTGGGTAAAAAGCAATCAATGCCCTCCGCCAGAGTCTACTGTTAAACAAACAGGGCAGCTGAGTCCTAGCACTTCCTGGAGGATTCACAAGAGTTTCCACTGTCACTGTCACAGGAGCTGACTCTGCCATCAGTACCCATACTTTCAATCTATGCTGCCATATAACCATCATCATTAAGCTGAAAGATGAAAATTCTCAACTTATAAAAAGGGAAAAAATATATGTGAATTTGCCAAAATCTATGGCAGGAGTAAATCTTCATCATTAAATCAGGAAGAAGAAAAATGACATGGAATACCTGTGTGGTCAAGGACAATTGCAGAAGCTATAGCCAACAGAGCGTGGTAAGGACAGGGACATCATTACAGGTCATGTCATAAGAAGGCTGAGAATCAAGATATTTTGAGTAGATAGGCCCCACTCACATAATAACTCTTACAGAAAAAGGTGTTATGGTTATTCTAATTATGATATTGCTGTTGCTGTTCATCTTATTCAGTTGCTCATGTATTTACCTTTAGTTTGTCTAAGAGTAGGCCTTGGTTGTTGTTTAGCCCTGGCTAGTCTAGTGTTGCCCTACTAATTTGTCAAGGTCTGAAATTACCGGAAAACCCTGGCCTCGGTACAAAATGGTGGACTCCCTTTACCAGCAGGGTTTTTCCTTCTCTGGCCTTGTCTGTGGAGCTCAGAAAACCCCTACACCCTCTATCTGCAGATATTTGGGATAGTTTAGCAACCGAACCCTTTCTGGCTTGAGCCCTTCCCCAACAATGCACTTAGCAACTCTGCACTGAGCTGCACATACACCCTACTGTAAATAATGCAATAGGCTGCTCCTCCCTAGCAAACCACTGTAACTCACACTCTGTGGTCAAACATATCCTGGATAATATCCAGAATACAGGCAATATGCTGATGCAACCTGGACAAGTTTTTAGGTATATGCAAAATACGACAAACTGTCCTCAAGATGAACTTTTAGCAGGGAAATACCCTATTTAATACTTTATACCTATGTATGACTTAGTGTGCAAATGATTAAAATCATATGAATCGTGAAGAAAAACACATTGTGAACAAAAGTGATCTATCAAAACAGAAAATTATCTATACTCCTCCCCCTTATCAGCCAGCTTCCCCCTCTTCTCCTGAACCTGAAAAGGGAAGCCCTGGGTACTGACCAAGTACTCTTGACTCTCTAGAAGTGCATCTATCTTGAACTTTCACTTTACCTTTGAATAAAATAATTTGCTACTTTTGCTATGTGTTTGTGCTTCTTTAATTCTTTGACAAAGACACTAAGAACATGGAAACACCTGATCCAGACAGAGACCACTAGCAACAGAAATACCAAAATTGAGTAAGCTTGTTCTGAAAAAAAAAAAAAAAAAAAAAAAAGAAGAAAAAGCATGACAAAAGGGAGAGGGAGAGAGGAAGGGAAGAAGAGGGAGAGGGAAAAAGAAATTTAGAACACACACACACACACACACACACACACACACAAGAAAATAAAAAGGAACATAAGGTAGGAACTTGGGAAAGTGTCCACAGAGCAGCTTCTAGAGCAAATGACTTCAGAGAGCAGCGAGTGAGTCCACAGACACTAAAAACCTGAAGGCCAGACATGAACTGAGCATCCGACACTCTTGGCAGAGGTGTAAGTAGCTGGGATGTTAGTTTCAGACGCTTGCAAGTTACAGTTACTGAGAAAAGAAAAGGTGGTCCTTAGCACTATCATTCCAGTGACTACCTAAAGGAAAAAGCAAGAAGGCTGGGAGGCTGTCAGCCCACCCCTGATGCAGAGCGCTTAAACTAGGGGATCTAATGTAGAGATCGATAGAGACAGATTTTTTTAAAATATCTTCAAGGTATATATTCCACAGACTATCAAAACTTGACAGTCAGTTCTATGATCTAGCTGTGGGAAGTTAGGCAATATAACTTCTTAGCACCTCCAGTTCTTCATGAATAAAGCAGGAAAAATGGCAGTAACCCCCTGAAAGGCATGCTATAGGAACTAGATGAGTCAACACATAAAAAGTTCAAAATAGTAGCAGTGATTCACTAACATCTGTTTGTCAGCTATGCAGAGGCAGCAACACAGTCAGACTGAAGGGGGTGATGAAATGCACAGGAAGGGGTGCGGGAGAGCAAGTGAGAGGCAGTCCCTGAGTAGCTGATATGGAAGGCTGTACTCGTGCAGCTGCTGACTGAGAAAGGGTGAGCGTCATTGTAAGCGACACCTAGTAGGAGTTTTTAAGTGACACCAGTAGGAGTTGTACTGGCAGTCAATGAGGGAGTGGAATTAAGACAGAGCACAGAAAACCAGAGAACTCAGTGTGACACAGGTAGTGGCTCAACTTCTAAAAATGTTGGTGTTCCTTCAAGCAGAAAATTTTGCATAAAAACAAAAATAATGCCTGACAAAAGAGCTTAGACATTAAAAACGGAACAAAGCAGTTCTAAAATTTTGGGGGGTAGAGCTAAGTGCTTGAGTTCTTAAGCACTTAAATCATATTGCACAACTAACCAAAGGTGAAAGAATAACCAGATTCCAACCATTCATCGAAGAATTTAAAGTGTCATTTCAGGGTCTAGACAACTCTATGAAAAAATAAGTTCCAATTAGAAGCTCCTACCAAGACTCTACTGATGCAGAGAAAAGACTGACTATAGATTAGAGCAACTCAGAGGAAAACCTGGCGAAACCTTGCTAGGTTTCTGATCCTGTGTCTGGTCTTAAATGTTCACTACTGAACCTGACTCTGAATGTAGCTAATAATACCCACACCAGGACCAAGTGAGAAGGCATATACATAGCATGTGGTTTTAAAATAGTTAAATAATATAGAATGAAATAGAGCCACTTTTCCCTGTCCCTCCAACTAAGCAGAGTTAAAATCCTACCCATTTTATATAAATCAGATAAAAGATTCTGGAGGGTAGAAATAGATCCAGAGATAGGCTAAAGCTGTGGAAAACCAAGGAACATCAATCACAGTAAGGATCTCCTTTTTTTACTTTAAGGGTTTGCTTGTTTGCTTGTTTGTTTGTTTTGCCTCATGTACCCAAGAGCAGAGGCAAAAGAAGTCTATAGTCAGGAAAAGATAACAAGGTCCAAGAAAAAGACTCTTCCCAAGCCAAGGACTAGGAAAGGGGCAACCTAATAAGACAAGCTTTGGACTTAACTGCCAAATCATGCAAAACAATGCACACATCACCTCATTTCCATTGGAAACAGCTGAGCACTGTGCTGCTGAGGCTGTACTGAGAACTGAGGCCTTCTCTGTGGTATCACTGGGAGTAAGAAAGGGGTGGTGGTATAAGAGGACCCTGAACATCAAAGCTCCAGAACAAGGTAGACGAGAGCTGAGCATGCGCGCGCACATACACACACACACACACACACACACACACACACACACACACTCTAAGGTGCTGCTAGAAGAGGACAAGCAAGAAAGTGAACTATTCATCATCCTCTAGTAGAACCAAAGTATGCTCCCCACAGTGTCTGTAAAGGTTGCATGAGGGCAGCTCTCTCTCCAGGTAAGGAGGCAAGGAAGCCTGGTTGGGAACCCACAGGTATTACAAGGTCACACAGTCTCTTGGACAGAATCCACCCTCCCGTCCTGATCAGTGACAAGAGCATGGTGGTCTAGCAGTGCGTACCTCCTCCCCAGTACTCAAGAGTGAACAGAGGAATTCTTTTCCTTTTAAATAAGAAGAAACATAAAAGGAATTTCAAGGTTGTTTGACATTTGCTCACTTATAAAATTTCCAATGAAACTGAAACAGACTCTTATGTGCCTGAAGTCCACAGTGAAATATATGTGCAGATCTGAATGACAGAGAGCACTGCAGTACACGGCAGTCAGTCATCTCTTACCCAGAATATCCTCCAGACTGGAGACAGACCAGCCCCTCCTGCATGTGAGGAAGCAAGGAAACATCGGCTTCTTGTTTCCACTATTGTCCTTCCAGCAGCTCCTGAGAAATGCTCCCATGTAACACATCTGGAAACAAAACTCCTTTTCCCCAAAAATTTGCTAACAAATGCCAAGAAAGGCTCCAGGCTATACCAATTACTTCCAAATTCCTACACTCTGTTCAAGATCCCAAATGTCACGCATTCCCCAGAGACTGCTAGTGTTCTTCTGAATTGAATGAACGAACATTAGAGGATACTCCTTTCTTTAGTAGTTATAAGACCACCACCGCAGATCCATCACAGGCCTCACTTAGGAACAGCCTCACCTCCAATGCACATTTGGTCACCATTTACACTGAGGGTTATGAACTAAATTTACTGTGGTTTTAATAAAACTGTAACTTTTCCATGGTTTTGAAGAGACTAACAGTCTCTGTACTGGCTGTCCTTCAAAGTTTCTACAAACGATCCCTGACTTCTGTTTTACCCTAACTCAAGCTGAAACAGTAGTCCTTCCTTTTCCACATCAGAACTACTGAAGAAAGCAATCATTTAAAGCAAGATTCTAACCTTCCAGAAAACTCCACTCAACCTATATAAAAACAGTAACAAAACCTAAAACATACTTTTACATAAAATATATGAAGAGAAGAATCACAAACTCATTCTAATTCTTTCCTGTAGATAATCTCACATTCAGCAATAGAAATGAATGGCACTTTCAGCCTTCATTTGGCTACATTTGTAACAAGAGAACAGGCCCAGGGAAACAGCTCAGCAAGCCAAGGCACCTGCCACCAAGCCTAACAACCCTAGGCCCAGGTCCCCAGAACCCATGTGGTGGAAAGAGAGAGTGACTCCTGCAAACTCCTGACCTCCACATAAGTGAGTATCTGTCTCTGTCTGTCTGACTGTCTCTCTGTCTCTGCCTCTCTCTGTCTCTCTCTCTCTCTATGTCTGTCTGTCTCTCTGCTTCTTTCAAACACACACATACAAAATAAATAAATAAAAGTAATAAAAGAGACAGAAAAAAGAGCTTAGAACTCATCTAAAAATAATAAATATCTGACATTAACTCCTAGACTGAAACTGAGAAAATTTTTAAGCTTCATCCAAAGATTTAAGGCCCAAATTTAGATGACTTAATTCTTCTATAGATTATCAGGTGAGTTATGGTAGAGCCCCTTAAATCTGTGCAGTGCTTCAAATCCACACCAGGCTCTTACAACACTAACATCTGTGGCATCTGACTGACAGGACATGCATGTACTATTAAGCACTTCCAAGTACAAGAGGAAGTGCTTTCCCTTCCCCAGTATCCACAGAGCTATTCAAATGGGGGGGTGGGGGGAGTCTATGTGTTTCTATATTACTCTCAAATACACTTGTTAGCAATCTACCACATACTCAAACTTTATACTGTGGGCAAAGTTTGATGCCTGTTTGGAAGACGAACTCATTAAAGGTACTTCTGGTCTCTGCTTTATTAGGTAGCTGATAAACTTAAGTAAGTGTAACTCTCTATGAGGCTGAGTAAGGGAGGGGGTGTTGCTGGAGGAAAAATTTACAGAATAGAGTAGTATCAAAGGAATACCAGAAGCTTGTAAATGAGGAAGGAGAAATTGCTTTCAGAGCTACTGTGAGACAGACAGTAGAACAGAATTCACAGACTTTTGTGAGCAAAATGGGCAAGCAGTACCTATTTATCTTCAGCTATTCTGATTGCTATTCTGCACGCAAAAATGTTCCTCTCTTCATCTTTGCTTCTCAGGTTACCAAAGGCCCTGAAACAGATGTTACCCCTTCCCCAGTTCCACAATGCACACCGCTGCCTTCTACAGATCACCTGCCACTCAAGAGCAGAGCCTCTGCAACAGAACAAGCAGCGCTCCAGACTTTTAGGCAACCCATGCTCCATTCACAGAAGAAATAATTCGTGTGATAGAAAAGATTTTTGGATGGAATAAGCTTAAAGTAGAAAGTATTATGTTTTCAATATCTGAAGAAAAAAAATCAGTAGTGTTCCCAATAAACAGTTTTCACTGCTTCATCTTAGGCTTTGTCAAGCGCCATGTATAATCTGTCCAGGTTCAGAAGTCTTGTTCTTGGAGTCCAAGCAATCTCTAGAGAAAAGACAATATAGTATATCCCCTTGATACTTGGAAAATACCAAAATTGGAAAATTCATTCACAAGAAATACTAAGATGTAAAATATGCCAAATACATTTAGTTCCTTTGTATTTCATACTTCTCATTTCACAGTTTATGAATTCTCATCTGTTTTATCCAGTTCTAATAAGAGGATATAAAAAACATTTGAACGAACAACAATATGAACTAGTACCCTCAGAGCTCCCAGGGTCTCAACCACCAACCAAGGACTGCACATGGAGGGGTCTGATTGTTCTGGCAGCATGTGTATAGTAGAGGATTGCAAATTCGATCATCAATAGGAGGAGAGGACCTCGGCCCTGTGAAGGTTCTGTGCCCCAGTGTAGGGGAATGCCAGGGCCAATAAGTGGGAGAGGGTGGGGTGGCAGGCATGGGGAGGGGGGAGGCAACAGGGGTTTGTTTTTGTTTGTTTCTTTGTATTTTGGAGGGGAAACTGGGAAAGGAGAAATTTACATGTAAATAAAGAAAATATCTAATAAAAAAAAAAATTTGAAGTGACAGAGTAGATTTAAATACCATTCTAGAAAAACATGATATGAGCAAAACTTTAGCAGTTTACTGGAAAAATGCATTTGGATAAATTTTAATTAGTTTAAAACTAATCTTTACACTATTACATATTATTAGGATAGTTTAGGAGATGTTGCATTAAAGATTATTTGTTATAGACTACATAAACTCTCACCCTCAATCAAATTCCTTACAATGAAATTCTCATGTTGATCAAATTCTAGGAGCTATACTTCTCATGAGAAAGCTCTCTCTCCTTTTACCACATGAGGAAAAAAATGAGATGTTAGTCTGTAACCCAGAAGAGATACTGAGCATAACCAGTCATGCTGTCACCCTGACCCCCAAATGTCCACCTTTCAGAGCTGTGGAAAATGCACAGTGGATGTTCATAAGGCTCCCAGTCCACTCTGATACAGCATCCCAGGATGAGCAGTACAGGAATGTGATAAAGCACAGAGTGAGTGTTCAAAATTTTTACTATAAGTCAGGTGTGGTGGTATATACCTTTAACCCCAGCACTCAGGAAGCAGAGGCAGGCAGACCTCAGAGTCTGGCACCAAGCTGGTGTACAGACAGAACAGCCAGAGCTACACAGTGGGACTATGTCTCAAATATATATACATCACTATATTTTGAACTTGTATCCTGATATTTCTCCAATCTAAAGATCTCTTGATGCCATAATTACTATAATTCTGATCCTTTTCTATTCCATTAAAATATAAAGCCATATTGAAGTTCTATTTTATAGGAAAAAAAAACAATTTGAGTCTTTTGTGTGTGATGATACCTTCCTCTGAAGACATTCTCCTTTTTTAATTTTTTTTATTATTTTCTTTATTTACATGTCATATGATATCTCCTTTCCCAGTTTCCCCTCTGGGAAAAAATAAATTAATTAAATTAAATTAAATTAAAACAAAAACAACGGAAAAAAAAAACCTGTTCCCTCCCCTCTCCCCCTGCTCACCAACTCACCCTTTCCTGCTTCCTGGTCATGGCATTCTAGACTGAGGCATAGAACCTTCACAAGACCAAGGTCCTCGCCTGCCCTTGATGACCAACTAAGCCATCCTCTGCTATAATATGCTGCTGGAGCCATGAGTCCCACCATGTGTACTCTTTGGTTGGTAGTTTAGTCACTGGGAGCTCTGAGGGTACTAGTTAGTTCATATTATTGTTTGTCCTAAGGGGCTGCAAACTGTTCAGCACCTTGGGTCCTTTCTCTAGTTCCTACATTGGGGACCCTGTGCTCAGTCCAATGGATACCTGTGAGCATACTTCTGTATTAGTCGGGTACTGGCAAAGCCTCTCAGGAGAGAGCTATATCAGGCTCCTGTCATCCAGCACTTGCTGGTATCCACAAATAGTCTGGATTTGATGATTGGATTGAATATGGGAAGGATTCCCAGGTGGAACAATCTCTGAATTGTCCTTCCTTCAGTCTCTGCTCCATAGTTAGTCTCTACAACTCCTTCCATGGGTATTTTGTTCCGCTTTTAAGAAGGAATGGCCGGGCAGTGGTGGCGCATGCCTTTAATCCAAGCACTTGGGAGGCAGAGGCAGGCAGATTTCTGGGTTCGAGGCCAGCCTAGTCTACACAGAGAAACCCTGTCTCGAAAAACAAAAAAATAAAAATAAAAATAAAAAAATAAGAACGAATTAAGTATCCACACTTTGGTCTTCCTTCTTCCTGAGTTTCTTGTGGTTTGTGGATTGTATTTTGTGTATTCCAATCTTCTGGGCCTTTTTGTACTCTGTGACACAGGCATCTGAAGTTGAAAGTGCACTCTTGATGCATTCCAAGAACAAAACAGAACTGTCACTCACTGAAACAGGAGGCAACACTGACCTCTGTAGCCTGCCTGCTGTGAATGAGCACAGGAAGCCTGACTTTCCCTTCTCATGTCTACTCTTGCAAATATTATTCACTCTGAACTTAGAATCAGTTGAAACTGAAAAGTATGATTTCACATTAATTCAAAGAATTTAATTCTACTAGATTAAGCCAGATTCAGAACTTGGTAAAGATCTTTTCACTTCTTGATTCTGATATTCATCAATAAAAATTTGCTAAACTTAGAAATAAGCAAATTTTTACCTATCTACATATCTGTCACCAATTTTTGCATTCCTAAGGATTGAATCCAGGACCTTGTACTTTCTAGCTAAGCACTCTGCCGATGAACTCTATCTCTAGCCCATAAACTCTTCATGGTTTGGGTGGGGAAGTTGTCAGAATGCTCTACTAGACCAATTTTCTATTCTCATTAAAGCACTCTACTGTTGGCCTTCCCACCACTATACCTCAAGGTCAACCATTTGTGTGTTTATTGGTCTCTGACTCACTGTGTCCTATTTCTTCACACTGTATAAACACTGACTAAGATGGCAATGATACATAAAATGGTATTTAAAATGAAGAAAAGTTGCTAGTGGCTAATCAATTTCCAGTTTCTAAATATGCTTTCTTGCCTTGTTCTTTATAAGCTCCAACTTTTACTCACAACAAGCCATCCTAGCATACTGACCTATATCAACCTCTTTTGTCTCAAATAATATACTACTTTTTAATAGGAGAACTTTGGATCATATAAGTTAGACAGCTCTCCTGGGATTCAGAATTTCTTTATAATTCCATTTTGAGCCTCAATCTCCTTTCTTTAAATCTTCTTGTCTTTAAAACTCATAGACTACAAGCTTTGAGAAGCAACATTAGTCTTGACTCCTGCTTAAAGCCAAGCCTTAAAGAGCCAACAAATCCAAAAGGAAGCTAAATTTAAGACCTGAGCAAAGAAATCTTTCAGCTGTGAAGAATAATTGCACTGTGGATAACACCCACTGTGGTGATTTGAAAGAAAGTGGTCCCCACTGGCTCACAGAGGAGTGGCATTATTGGGAGGTGTGGCCTTGTTGGAAGAAGTGTGTCACTGAGTAAGCGTTGAGGTTTCAGATGCTCAAGCTAGGCCCAGTGTCACTCTCTCTTCCAGCTGCCTGTGGATCCAGATGTAGAACTCTCATCTCCTTCTCCAGCACCACGTCTGCCTGCATGCCCCCATGCTTCCCACCATAATAACAATGGACTGAACCTCTGAACTGTATACCAAGCCCAATTAAATGTTTTCCTTTATAAGAGTTGCCACGGTCATGATATCTCTTCACAGCAATAAAACCCTAATTAAGACACCTCTAACTAATCTACCTCAGAGCTGGAACTCTAGCCCTCTAGTCATGTGCCACCCTCTGACTAATATCTCCTCATGCTCCCAAGAACTCCTTAAGTTAAGGAACACAAACATATGTTGTACCAATATTTTAAAAAGAGAATTCACACACACACACACACACACACACACACACACACACACACACTCACACACACAAATCTAAGATTATATTATCCCTCAAACAACTTACAGCCTGTCCTCACAGGGTCTATACCCCCAGTGGAAATCATTGGCTCGATCTGAATTGTGGCTGAGCCTTATCTACATGGACTATTTCTATACCCCAGTTAATGCCTAGAATTACCTGAACATGTAGCATCTGTCCTAATGTGACCTCTGCCTTCTTGTTCTAATATCACTAAACTTCTACATATCCTTCTGTATTATATAATACACATGAATTTTTCCAACATAAATGAATAAACAAATCACTTTAAATTTTTGAAGTAATAATGCTTCCAGAGTTAAAAAATATGGCACTGCCTCACAAGATAAGTAAAAAGAGCTCTTGAGTTAATTAAACAATTAAAATAGGAGAAAAGACCAGCTTAAAGCATATTAACTACATTATTACACTGGAAAAAAATTCTAATGCTCAAGTGCAAATCTCAGGAGGAAGCAGCAACTGAGTAACAATGCAAAGCCACAGCAGTCAGTCTGAAGAACAAACACTGGCACTGAATCAAATCACAAAACTAAATAATCCCATAGTGATGTCCTTAAATAACAAATGGCATAACAGTGCACCCCATGACTCAGCACTATGAGAACACCCACAAAAACAGCTGCAAAAGCCAGATTATACAGGATGTATGACACTGTGAGCAGGCTTATATGTCACCTTAGTGTCCCTGTCAAGGAATGGTGTGTGTGTGTGTGTGTGTGTGTGTATGAGCACGTGCACATGTAGACAAGTATGGATGTGTGAAAATGTGCAGTCCTCTGTACAAGGCAATTTCAATTGAAATGAATCAGATGTCTATCTCATCCTCTATTACTGTCATTACATCCCATCACAATGTGCAACTCTTGAAAGCAAACCTGTAAAACCTAGGCACACATCCTTGGGCACTGCAGGATCACAGGGTCACAGTGGAAAACACGGACCATCCACACATGGTGATGCTAACTCACAAGCAACTTAGATTTTTAGACCATATACACACTAAAATAAATGCTGCATGACTTAAAGAATTAAGGGGGAATCATTCAAACTCCTAAAAATATTTAAAATACAACTATTCCAACATAAAAATAAAGATCTCCAAGTGGAGTGGCTGATATACATGAGAGTGGAAACAAATAATAGTTAAAAACACTAAGCTCATCCTCCCAACAGAATAGAAGGAACAAGGGAAATGAACACAATACACAAGAGAAACACAGTTCTCAATAAACACCTTCAAATGATTAGTCAGGTGACACCTGAAGAAAACAATAACACATCTGGCCAGAATGCAATGACCAGGAAAGCTCTCAAAGCCACAGCAAAAAGGTAAATGAAACTCATTTTGGAAAAGAGTATCTAATATGTGACAAGAAACTGAAGTTAGTGTTCTAAATCTAGGTATGCCATTCTTCACAATCAATCCTTAAGTGGCCTTCTATATAGAAAATAGTTAAACTCACATAATTGGTACTGTAGTATTTTTAATGCCTGGGAATGGTTTAGAGATTATTGCTCACTAAAAATATTTAACTGGCATACATGACTGCTGTCCTGCCTAGTTTTTATATCAGATTAATCTAAGCTAGAGTTACCTTTGAGAACGGAACTTCAGTGAGAAATTGCCTCCATAAGATGTAGACAAGCCTGAAAGTCATTTTATTAATTACTGATTGACTTTGGGTGCTGCCACCCCTGGGATGGTGGTCCTGTCTGCTATAAAAAAGCAGGCTGAGCAAGTCATGAGATACAAGACTGTAAGAGAACTCCTCCATGGTCTTTGCATCAGCTCTTGCTCCAGGTGCCTTACCTGTTTGAGTTCCTGCCCTGCCTTCCTTTGATAATGAACAGTGGTGTGTAAATGTCAGCAAAATAAACCCTTTCCTCCCCAGTTTGCTTTGGGTTGAGGTGCTTCATCACAGCCATAGAAACTCTAAGACAACTGTCTGGGTGAATTGTTAAAATTCATTCAAAGTGATATTTACGAGCCAGTGAGACGGCTCAGCGGGTAAAGATGCAACCAAAGTTCAATCCCTGAAACCCACATGGTGGAAGAAGAGAACCAACTCTGACCTCTTCACTAACAGCACACTAACATTTTTACAAATGCACACACAAATAAAAAAATAAATGCTTAAAATATTAGACTTAAGTTCATGCTAGAGATAGTGGTCCACAGCTCTTATAAAGGCAAAAGGACCAAGAATTCAAACTCAGCCTTGGATACATACAGATTCAGTGGCAACCAAGGCTGCTGAGACCCTGTCTTTAAAAAAATAAAAATAAAAAGGTTTTGCTTACATGGAAAATATAATATGAAAATATTTGTGAGGGAAGATGAAAAGTCACACACCATATAATTAAGAATACATTAAAATGCGGCCATATGAGACATATAAGAGTTCTACAGGAAAATAAACAGACTAAATTTAGTAGCAGTGCTCTCTGGCATTCTACTGAGCTTTTTAATTATTAGGGCCCATTGCTGCATTTGCTAGACTGGACCTCAGGAAATAAGTTCAGACCAGCTTCTTAGTCCATATTGTGATTCCCCATAAAGGGATGGGATCTAGGGAAATGTCTGTCCCTGCCTAGCTAGCTGAGCTCTGCTGACTTAGGCACAGCCAATGACATGGCTTTAACTTTACATTACAGTGTTTTCTTTCCCCTGCTGCATAGCTTCTCATTGCAAATTACAAACTTTGCTTTTCTGACCAAATATTAATCCTCTAATAAAAAAATACTGTTGAAGTGGAGACGCAGAAATTCTTTTAAAAGCACGACTTTGATTGTGCATCCAAATTCATCTCATGAAGCCCTATTGTTAAAATCAAAGAAAAACAATGCTATAAATAGCAGGCCAATATCAGGTATGAATATATATATTATAGGTACACATAACTAACCATCTTATTAAATAGAGTCCAGCAATTCATAGAAGGTGTCTTATGCCAAGACCAACACGGGTTTATCACAGGGGTAAAAGAGCAATTCAATACTTGTAACATCAATTACTAGCATCCATAATACTAACAAAACTAAATATCTAAAGAAGAAAGATCACATTATCATGTCAATTGATGCAGCAAGACATTTGACAAAAATCCAATATCCAGTCTATTAGTAGAAGATTTTCTAAATTAGATATGGCCAAGAACATCACAGCTAATATTATACCACACAATGAGAAGTTGATAAATTTCTACCTAAGACAAAGATGGGCATCCCTGACCACCACTGTACAACACACTGGAAGTGGGGGGATGGGGAGGTATCTAGCCAGTAAGACAAGATGAGAGAAGCAAGCAGAAAAGTATAAGGTCAAAAGGTAAAAAACGCATGGTCTATTTGCAGATGGAGTGACCTATATAAATGAGTCCAAAGACATTTAAAAAAATAAAAACCTAAGACATTAGTTCAATAAGGTCACAAGGTCTTATGCTTATCAATAAAGTCTTAACTGTACAATATACACACTACAGGTAAACAGATGGGAACTAAAACTACAAAGCTAGGTCTTAAAACCATGTGTATAAAACTCAGCTACTGTGATACTGTCACCAGAGCCAGAACTGATGCAATAATGGTGATGACATCAAGCCTTCCTGGTTGAACTCGAAACTCAATACAATTCCTATCAATATCTCAGACAGATGTTCCATACATACAAACAATAATATTCTAAAAACTACATGCAAAAGCAATGAAGAGACCAGAATAGGATGGATGGATGGATGGATGGATGGATGGATGGATGGATGGATGGATGGAAGGAAGGATGGACAGGTAGGTAGGTAGGTAAGTAGGTAGGTAGACAGACAGACAAACAGATAGGTTTGGAAAGAAAAAGATGTCTACCTAATTTCAAAACATAAAGCTACCATAAAGAAACTCAGCAAAGGGACAGACACATACAGCATTAGAACAGGAGAGTCTGTAGAAAAGCCAGGCAGAGCCATTTCTCACAAAAGTACAAAATAATCTCAATGTAGAAACATTAGCCTCTGTCACAGGATAATTTCCTTGCCTTAGAGAGGGTTTTATTAAAAGGAATCTTAATACCATATGCTAATATATACTAAATATCATATACTATTATACTAAAATAAAATATATTTTAATAAATCAGTATAAACATAAAACTACAAATGTCTCAGAAAATGGCATAGAAAAAAAAATCCTTGGGACTTCAAGGCTTGGTGAGTTCTTGGACCCCGAAGTACAAATTTAAATTTTCTGACCTTCAAAAGGCACTGCTGAGAGCAGCAAGACCAGTGGGTAAAGGCACTTGTCACCAAGCCTGACTACCTGACTGCCATCTTCCATCCCAGGACAAACATGGTAGAAAAAAACGAACACGCATAAACTGACCTCTGGATGTCCATGTTCCCTCTCTCTGTGTCTGTTTCTGCCTACTCACCCCATCTCTCTCCCTCTCCTTCTCTTCTTCTCTCTCTCTCTCTCTCTCTCTCTCTCTCTCTCTCTCTCTCTCTCTCTCTCTCTCACACACACACACACACACACACACACACACATAAATCAATGTTAAAAAAAAAAGACCTAATAAAGAAGAAAAGAAAGTTACAGAGTTTGAGATTTGTAGTCACATCTCTAACCAGCACTCATGTTTAGAATGCACAGTGAAGCTCTTGAAATTCAACATATAAAAGGTTAGCAACATAACTGAAAGTAAAGACATGGCAGGCCAGTTAGTGAAGAGGCCACCCCTACAGACCATCATGTCCATAAAAGGCATGCAACAGTATAATGACTTTAATGGCTACAATATAAAAGGACGTGCAAAAATCAAGTGGTAAGAAACAGACCCACAGACCTCTTTTAAACTGCTGGTAGAAATGCAAAAAGTGCTCACCTACTCTCAAATGATTAGAAGAGATACATATATGCAACCTGAATTTGCACTTTGCCCATTTGTTCCCAAAATATGAAAATACAAGTATCTCATGCTCATTCATAGCTTACTTCTAATAGTCAAAATTGAGAAACAATCAAAAAGCCTGAGTTAATAAATAAAATATTCATAAACAACATGAAATATTATTCAACAGTAAAGAGAAATGAATTACATATTCATTACAATTTGGTTATCTCAAAAGCAAGAAAAACATATGTCAATGTCCAAAAGTCTTTTGACACAAGATTACAAACAGAAACAAGTTAGTGAAGTAGGGAACGGGCAGTAGCACCAGGGTATTCTTCATGATTACAACTGAGCTTCTCCACAGCAGACTACAGCAGTGTAAACACTCCTCAACAGAAACTATGCACACTGTACCAGGGTAGGTCTTCTGATCTTTATATCACTCTGTAACTATGGAAATAAGTCCCCAGAGGAAACTGGAGTATAAAGAACCTCTCTATATTTTCTTTGCAACATTTTACTGATTTATAATCTTTCAAAATAAAAGTTAAAGACAAATAATAGGTGATAGACATTGCATGTATCCACAAACCCTAAAGTCTAATAATTAGGCACAATCTCTGGCACAAGACCTGACATAGAGCATTTGGAAAATTCATAGAAGGTTGACTAAACTAGAAGCAAGGGGGAGGGGCTGGAGATGACCTTACCCTTAAAAGCACTTGCTGCTCTTACTGAGGACCTAAGTTCAGTTCCCAGCACCTTTAGTGGGCAGCTTACAACCTTCTGGAACTCTAGCTCCAGGGGATCTAATCCCACCAGTACCTGCACACATGTGTACATACAAATACACAGAAACACAGAATTTTAAAGTAAATAAAAGTAAGGAGATACTGGTAAGCATGAGGCCCTGGATTCAGTCACCTTCCTTATAAAGAAATACATGGAAATAGCGTAGGAAGCTGTGTCATCAGCTATATGCCAGACAATAAAATAAGGCATCAGGAAATTTCAGGATTCAGTTTAATGAAAATGTATTAACTAAAGGAGTCATTGAAAAAGTGGACAAAGCAGACCACTTAAAACTGAGCAAACGAATGGTAACAAAAATACAAGCAAAATCTGAGTGCTCATACTGCCTAGAGTTATATTAAGTAACTTTCCATGTGTTTTAATCTATCGCCTAATAAGACTAGTGTTAGTTATCTTTTTTTTTTTTCCGAGACAGGGTTTCTCTGTATAGCCCTGGCTGTCCTGGAACTTACTCTATAGACCAGGCTGGCCTCAAACTCAGAAATCCGCCTGCCTCTGCCTCCCAAGTGCTGGGATTAAAGGCATGTGCCACCGCAGCCCTGCTAAGACTAGAGTTATCTTAAACTTGTAGCTTATGGAGTTACAGTCCACACTCAGAGTCTGTAAGAAAACTATACAGTCAAGACTCAAAATTCATATAGTGTGAATGCAAAGCTTGCAGAAATAATCCCTAATTTAATATATTTTTCCCTTTTCCTTAAAGTAACAACCAAGTAAAATGCAGTAAATTTAATTTAAGACTGAGCAAAGGCAATGGAGAACTTAACTGATAATAATTTAGTTGTCTTTTGAAAAGGCAATTACAAAGAAAACCTCTGAAGACACTGTTACTCTGAGTATGCTCAGATATAACAATGGTTTCTAAATTATCAAATTAGAACAAATGGCAGTTTGTTTACTGCCATAAAACCTACAGAGATGTATGCTTCTAGATAGCACAAAAACATCAAGGTCTAGAAGGAATCCAGCTAGCTTCTTAGGGGATGATCACAATACCTTCAGAAAGTCTCTTCCACAATGATGCATTTTAAAAAATGTGATTATAATTTTCCCAGAGCACTATAAAGTAAATCCATACATCCAAGCAAGAGAATTAAAAAAGAATGTATTAAATTTTAATCATTTATTCAAAAACTTTTAAAAAAAAAGTTGCGTGACTATAAACAATACACACAGTAGCAGGAAAGTAAACCTTCTACAGAAAGGTAGGAGGCTACAAAAACAAGTGCAGCCATCTGGCAGCCACACAGTATTTGAGAAAATGTTAAGCATTCTAATTGAGAACTAATTGAGTTTGATTTACTTGTCAAGATAATTGCTTCAGTATTAATTAAGTGTGTCTCCAGCAGCTGCGCAGAAAGTGAAGGCGAACATTCTGCTGATTGTGTAGGATATACACAGCTCATTCAAGTCAACACTGGAAGGCTCACATTACACCGAAAATAGCTCTGGGTATACTGATTATCAACATCGCAGATCCTGACATTAGTATTTTCTCCATGCATTAGCATTTTTTTTTTAATTTGAGAGGACAATGCTGAAACCAGTCTGAAAAGCATGTTTCATTGCCAATGTTCAATTCTGAGTGACTTCTTCGGAGGAGAAACTGTAGTTTATATCCCGAGTTACTGAGACCCTATAGCTACCTGCATTTCACTGACAAAACAGGTATCAGAAATTGCCTTTATCTATTGTCTTCATATTTTTCAACTTACAAAGCAGAAACCATTTTCCTAGGAAGGTTGACATCATCTTCCTATATTAAAACAAAACAAACAAAAAAAGCATTTACTATTGCCTTGCTTCATAAACAACTGTAGAATTTTTTGCAGTCATGAAGATTTCTCCATGCAAATGGACTCTAAATTCTGCTGCAGAATTAACAGGATTACATCTCCCCATTCAATGATGGAAAATAATCAATATTCTTCAAAAATTAACTGCATCCATATATACTTAAACTAGTTGTTAAGTTACCTTAAAGGTGACCCTCATAATCTTCTCAACTCTGTTAACTGGCTCACTAGCTCTACTTTCTAGGTCCCTAATCACCAGGGTGAATAATATTACAGAAATCCTTCAAAGTTCTACCAGGCAGAACAAAGACCTAAAGGGAGCTGTAGTATAAGAACAGGTCACATGAGTTACACTTAAGCCACATAAAGAGCACCACATTCCACATTCATGTCCTTTCCTCTCATTCCTTAACTATTCACTATTTAACTATCAGCAGCATTGGTTTTTCTGAAGCTACCATTAGGCCAGACAATACTCCGCACTCTTCAGTAGGTGTGCCCACCCTGCAACCAACATATACCCCAGAATACCTAATAATATATCCCAGCAAAAATAGGTAAACTTACTTAGAATATCATGAAGGTTTTGGTTTTGGTTTTATAACTCAAATGTGTGGCTCTGAAGCATAAGCTTTGTAGATAACACCATTGTATCACACTCAAAAGACTGGACATGCCTGCTCCAGGGTATATAGTTGAATGAACAACATAACTTAAAGACAAATGAAATAAAACATATAGAATTCTAAGTGGATATTCAGAGACTTAGAAAAGACTCCTCAAGGAAATAAGATTTATGTTCAAGTTAGCAAGAATGAACCAGATCAGCCATGAATGAAGAAGACCAAACCTACACCAAATGAGGGGGAAATACTCAGACACGATCCTTGTCAAGGGTCTAGGTTGGTTAAGTTCAGCCCTCACCCTTCATCAAGGAAACTTCTCTTTGCAACTGATGGAGAGCATTACAGAAAAACCATATCTAATTAAACTGCAGAGTTGTAGATTCCAGGCCCCATAGATAGAACTCCCACTGCTGAGGCTCATACATCATTGCTGAAGAGTGAGTGGAAAGGCAGTTACGAGCTAGAGAGCAGAACAAAGACAACAACAATAAACATGCTAAAAAGGACAGAGGAAAGCCCAAGAGACCTCAACCCTACTCAAAGCATGACAGACAACTAAGAAATGCAGAGTGTAGGAAAACCAGTCTTCCCCAAGAAAGAGGACACCAATAGATTATACATTTCCAAATGGTCAGCCCTAAAAACATACATATAAGTAATAACATATAGACTGACTGAGGTCTACCTGTGTATTTAGGAATATGTATGTACATACATATATGTAAATAATAACAATTAACATAAATAAAGGCCATAAATTTGAAAGAGAGTAGGGAGGGGTATATGGCAGGGTTTGGGGTAAAGAAAGGGAGGGATTATCATGTACTTATCATCTCAAAAATTAAAGGAAGTATTTTTTTAAAAAAATTCAAACAGCTAGGGAACTAAAACACATTTAACTCAAACCACCATAAAACCAATGAACTGAAAACTTAATGAATAGCAAAGGTGTAAGTCTAGATTTTACAGTAAGAATTAAAGACCTCACTGCAGGACCAGGCACGCTGGAACTCCACCAGCGCAGTGGCACAGGTTGCTTCCAGTCTGTTTGGACCAATGCCCTAAGCAGACCTTGGGCTCAAATTCTGCAGCCAGTCCCACAACACCCAGAGGAAGTTCCACTCCCAGGCGCTCGAACATATCCAGGATCAGAGGTGAGGAGGACACAACATCTGTCCCAACACTGGGAATAACTGGGACCAGAGGGACTCAGGCACACAGGAACTCCACCAGATCAGTGGCACTGGTTCTTTCCAGTCTGTCTAGGCTGGTGCCCTCTGCAGACCTTGGGTGCAAACTCTCCAGCGAGTCCCATAATTTCCAGAGAAAGCTGTACTCCCAAGCGCTCTAATTAGCCCAGGATCACAGGATCCCAGAATCACAGGATCACACAGACAGCTTGACTCTGAGGAGTTCTGACACAACCAGGATCACAGGAAGAACAGGCCCCAGTCAGATTTAGCCAGGGCAGGTAGCACTAGAGATAACCAGATGGCAGGAGGCAAGCGTAAGAACATAAGCAACAGAAACCAAGGTTACTTGGCATCATCAGAACCCAATTCTCGGGTCCTCTCCAAGAGTAACCACTAAGGTCTTTCTCCAGCCTCCTGGCAATCTTTGTACTGTCACTATAGTTCTGCATCATTCAGAATGTCCATATGGTTGAAATCAGACCTATGTACCCGTCGAAGACTGACTTCTTCCTCTTAGGAATATACATTTAGGATTCCTCCATGTTTTTCCTGTGTTGATCTTTTCATTTCTTTTTACCACTACATAATGTTTCCCTGAATAGCTGTCACAATTCATTTATGTGTATTCTTGATGAATGGCATCTTGATTGTTTTCAATATCTGAAAATTATATACAGAGTGGCTCTGAACATTCCTGTCTAGACTTGTGTTTGGACTTTAGTTCTCAACTTGAGGACTACTGAAGCAACCTTGTGTTTATCTATGAAGGAAATGCCACTCTGTCATTTACAGAGTCTATACTTCTGTGTTACCATGGTAAGCCTGGTCGCTGTACCTCCCCACCAACCTTGTTAGTTGTTAGTTCTACAGGCATCGGCTATTCTAAGAGATGCACTGCAGCATCTCCTACTTGTCTTTGTCTGCAGTTCCCCACCGACATACTCATTTTTTGGTTTGTATTTTCAAAACAGGTTTTCTCTGTGTAACCACCCTGGCTGTTCTAGAACTCTATTTGTAGACCAGAATGTCCTGGCACTCAAAGATATCAGCTTGCCTCTACCTACCCAAAGCTGAGATCAAAGGTCTGCACTACTCTGCCTGGCCAGTTTTTAATTCTTATAACAAAATAACCAAACTTCTCCAGTCTTTATTACACTTTTCCTTGGGATCTCTACTGGCCCCAAGATTAAGAAACAATGAATCATACTACCTACTGGGTTGACACTGATGTGTTTTTATGTTTTTCTTTAGTGCAGTTTACATCACCAAACTATTCTTTCTGTTCCTTATTTAAAAAAGCAGCATTTATCATATGTCAACGTCTCATATATACTAGAGGTTATGAACTCCCTGCTCTAGTTTATTGTTCTGTCATTACTGTTAACTTTTACTTTATATATTTTAATATCTCAGCACCAAATCACAAATGGATACAAAAAAAAGTCCATGCCATTACTCAGCTAATCTGACTAAACTTCCTCTGCTAAGTGAATTCTAGTCACTTTTCAAGTATGATCCTCCAAAATGTATCTCACTGTGATCTTCACTGAAACCATGTTGAACATGCAATTGGCTGCTCTTCCTTTAGTCTCCTCGTGCACAGGCATCAGGAGACACGTGGGCTGGAATAGATGCCCTTGTCAGTGTTCTTGTATCAGGCTCTCTTTTCAGTCTTATGAATGCAAGAGTCATGAAGGTTCTTGTGCTCACAGATAAGCACCAGGGGAACCTGGAAAGTTAAACCCACAGGGCTGTTGTTTCAAAGAAAGGAATGCATAACCTGTCATCTGCCCAGGCGGCTGGGAACAGACATGGTTACTAACACCAGACCTTTCCCCGGTGCTAGCATTTATGGTAAGCTTGTTTTTCTTAGTCAATCTATAGAACCCATCTTCATGGAAGGTGTCACAAGTACTTTACAAAGTATTTTACATCAGATCTTTATTTAGCTTACTTTGTTACTCAAGGAGGTTTTTTGGTTGTTTTGGTTTTTGTTTGTCTGTTTGTTTTGTTTTGTTGGTATACTTTATTGTGTACACAGGATTGGGTTAATTATCACCAGGAAATTTTTCAACAAACTGTCCAAAATAAACTACTCAGGGTTAGACTCCCCAAGTTTGAACCAAAACTAGCTACTTAGTTGTCCTGAGCCACACTAAGGTGCCAGAAACCCCTGCAATTTAAGTTTTAGTTAATGAGAAGACAATGAGTTTTATTATCGCACTCATCCATCCACATTGGTGTACTTTGTTCATGTTTACCCCTCATCACCCCACTCTAACTTGTGTTCTAGATGTCATTATTTTTGGTGAATTTTGTGTATTTTTAGTACTCACTTATCTATCTTATTCATTGAAATTGTTTTTAATTCTCTTGTACTGTACACAATATTATCCAACAAGTTAAGATAATGCTTTGCTAGTATAACTCACTCCATACTTCTCTGCACTAAAGTGAACTTTAAAGTGAATGGCTGAATACTGATAATGATGGACCACACCATCTTCATTTAATATGCTGGGACTTAGATTCCGTAATGAATTCTTCTTAGGCACAGAAATGTCTTTTAAGAAGTCACTGGTTCATATAACCTAACAAATAATATGTGCCCTATAGATTATTAGTTCTATAATCCTACAATGTGGTTATCTGACTGTATATAAACCCAAATCCTATGAATAAGCAATTGGTCTCCCAGTTTTTTTCAATACAATAACTATATTTATCCAAGAAAGAAACAAAACTATCCAACAACCACAGAACCATTATCAACCTCAAAGTACAGGTTGTTCTTCTAACTTATACTTTAAATCATTAAGTAAGAAACTAGTGATGTAAGAAAATTAATGGAAAATCAAGAAAAAAAAGTTGAATGATATACTACAATATAGTAGGGGTGAGTGTGTATATGTGTGTGTGTTTAGGTGTGTGTGTATAGGTGTGAGTGTGTGTGTGTGTGTAGTGTGTGTACAGGTGTGAATGTGTATAGGTGTGGGGGTGTGTGAGTAGGTGTGTGTGTATAGGTGTGAGTGTGTGTGTATGTAGGTATGGGTGTATAGATGTGGGGGTGTGTGAGTAGGTGTGTGTGTATAGGTGTGGGGTGTGTGTGTGTATAGGTGTGAGTGTGTGTGTGTAAGTATGTGTGTATAGGTGTGAGTGTGTGTAGGTGTGGGGTGTATGTGTAGGTGTGTGTGTGTGTATAGGTGTGAGTGTGTGTAGGTGTGGGGTGTGTGTGTTTGTGTGTGTGATGTGTATTGGGAGTGGATGTGACTTAGCCTGTGCATCATATTTTCTTTATGGATTCATCCCCTAGTGTTCACTTAGGTTGAGTCCATATCTCGGCTCTCTTGAGTAATACTGCAGTTAACATCATTATACAGATGTCTTTCGGACATTAATCACTCACTTCCTTGAAATATATACCAAGAAGTAGAATTGCAGATCACAGGATACAAAATTATAGTTTTAATAAAATATCTAGAAGTGGAGAGTACTGAAATCACATTTTCATTTTCGAGGACCCTCCACTGTACTTCCCATAATAGCTGTCCCAAGTTACATCCTGCCAACAGCCAACAGCAGCTAAACTCTTTCTTTTCCTCTTTCCCAACTGTCTTTTGTCAGAATGTCAGGTAGAAAACATTTTCTTGAGTTTACACTCTACATATTCTTAAAAACTTTCTGGGGAAAAAAAGTGGAATGTATTTGAAACAACACCACACATAAATACTAGTAAGGAATTAACTCATTCTTTGTACTTCTAAACATGTTTTTTTAATTAGATATTTTCTTTATTTACATGTCATATGATTTCTCCTTTCCCAGTTTCCCCTCCAAAAAACAAACAAAAACAACAAAAACAAACCCCTGTTGCCTCCTCCCTCCCCATGCTTGCCACCCCACCCTCTCCCACTTTCTGGCCCTGGCATTCCCCTACACTGGGGCACAGAACCTTCACAGGGCCAAGGGCCTCTCCTCCCATTGATGATCGACTCTGCAATCCTCTACTATACACATGCTGCCAAAACAATCAGTCCCACCATGTATAGTCCTTGGTTGGTGGTTGAGTTCCTGGGAACTCTGAAGGTACTAGTTAGTTCATATTGTTGTTCATCCTAAGGGGCTGCAAACCCTTCAGCTCCTTTGATCCTTTCTCTAACTCCTTCATTGGGGACCCTGTACTCAGTTCAATGGATGGCTGTGAGCCTCTACATCTGAGTTAGTCAGGTACTGTCAGAGCCTCTCAGGAGATAGCTATATTTAGGCTGACTTGTCCTTCCTTCAGTCTCTGCTCCATTTTTTTTTAACTAGTTGTGTAGGTAGAAACAAGTTGAAATGCACCTGCATGGTCCTCTCACATCAAACATACACCTTCAAACCACACATTAACTATTCAGAAACACTGAGTCAAAAACCAGTTCAAGTGCACTTTAGTAATCTTTCTATACAAATGTTTTGAGTACGTTCAACCATGATCATTTGTGTCAACAGCTACACAATATGAAAATCAAAATTACAACATGCAAAGAATAACTACAAACAGATTTATTCAGATTTTCAAGGTTTTCTTTACTAATTTTATTAATTTTTGTTTTTAAAAGGCAAATTAAAAGGAAAAAGCAACCACAAAATCAATTTGTACCATGAGTGTAATAGGCAATGAGGCAAAACACATTTTAAAGAAAAAATATATACCACAAGAATTCCATATTCAAGAGAGTCATTTCTGAGAGCAGGAAAGGACTTCTCATACTAAAACAATCATGCTGTAAGAAAATAAAAGAGAATAACATCTAAGCTTAAAACAGAGAATGACTTCAAACAAAAACAAAATTAAAAAAGAATCAAAGGGTTTTATTACATAAAACTAAAACCTCTACATATCAATATAAGGGACAATGAAAAGCAATCCACAAAAATAAAATAATCACAAAATTAGAAATTGAAACAGTAAGATATTCATTTCTCCTTTTTATTAATAAAAGAAAAAAAAGAAGGTGCAACTTAAGAGCTTTCCCCCAAATCTGCTGGTCGCCATTTTGTCCTATTGACAATATCCTTTGCCTTACAGAAGCTTTGTAATTTTACCAACCTTACATCCGAAAGAGGGCTAGTATCCTATATATACAAACCACTCAAGAAGTTAGACTCCAGAGAACCAAATAACCCTATTAAAAAATGGGGTACAGAGCTAAACAAAGAATTCTCAACTGGCGAATACCGAATGGCTGAGAAGCACCTAAAGAAATGTTCAACATCCTTAGTCATCAGGGAAATGCAAATCAAAACACCTGAGATTCTATCTCACACCAGTCAGAATGGCTCAGATCAAAAACTCAGGTGACAGCAGATGCTGGTGAGGATGTTGGTGGGATTGTACAACCCACTCTGGAAATCATTTTGGCGGTTCCTCAGGAAATTGGACATAGTACTACCAGAGGACCCAGCTATACCACTCCTGGGCATATACCCAGAATATGCACGAGCATGTAATAAGGACACATGCTCCACTATGTTCACAGCAGCCATATTTATAATAGCCAGAAACTGGAAACAACCCAGATATCTTTCAACAGAGGAATGGGTACAGAAAATGTGGTGCATTTCTACAATAGAGTACTACTCAGCTACTAAAAACAATGAATTCATGAAATTCTTAGGCAAGTGGATAGAACTAGAAAATATCATCCTCAGTGAGATTACCCAATCACAAAAGAATGCATGTGGTATGCACTCACTGATAAGTGGATATTAGCCCAAAAGCTCAGAATACCCAAGATACAATTCACAGACCACATGAAGTTCAAGAAGAAGGAAGACCAAACTGTGGATACTTCAGTCCTTCTTAAAAGAGGGAACAAAATATCAATTGGGAGGAGCTACAGAGACAAAGTGTGTAGCAGAGACTGAAGAAAGGCCATCCAGAGACTTCCCGACCTGGTGATCCATCCCATATACAGTTACCAAACCTAGACACTATCGTGGATGCCAATAAGTGCTTGCTGACAGGAGCCTGATATAGCTGTCTCCTGAGAGGCTCTGCCAGTGCCTGATATATACAAAGGTGGATGCTCTCAGCCGACAATTGGACTGGGGTGCTCCAATGGAGGAGCTAGAGAAAGGACTGAAGGAGCTGAATGGGTTTGCAGTCCCATAGGAGGAAGAACAATAGGAACCAACCAGACCCCCCAGAACTCCCAGGGACTAAGCCATCAACAAAGAAGTACACATGGAGGGACCTATGGCTCCAGCTGCATATGTAGAAGTTTCCCCTCCCTCTTTAATTCAAGCAGAGACAAAGGCAAGCAGATCTCCATGAGAGAGACTAAACAGCCCACTCTACAGAGCAAGTTCCAGGCTAGCCAGGTTACACAATAAAACCTATCTCAATAATAACAATAACAAATAAGTAAAGAAAGCCAAAGGCTACAAACAATGTGGATAAACAGTCACATTCACTCATTATTGATAAAACCCAAAATCCTCTTTAATAAAGAATGTTCAACACAATGAAGTCTAAAAATGCATAAAAGCACTACCCTGAGGGGCCTATTCCCACACTACCATGTGTACACACTTCTATGTGCACATGTGATCGTATGTGCATGTCACTGTATTGCCTGTTACCTATTTTGTTCTTCAGTCCACAATAGGCTATGCTACTATAACTGTTCAATACTGAGCCTTTCCCCTTCAGAGTAGATGATTTGAAACCATCCTACTGCTAAACACACTGTGACTACAAGACCCAAAACATAGTCCCATAGACCAGAGGTCGCACTGACAGACAGCTGAGCAGGAAAAAATGATATTTCTGTGATGATTTTCTAGAATGCAGCCACTAACTAGCTTCAAGGATCTGTCCTGAGAGTTCCCAGTGAATACTAACTCTCATAATTAGTGAAGAGCATTTCCCTCCTTAGAAACTCTTCACAGTATACTAGAGAACGGAAGGGCTTCCTTACAACAAATCGCAAGCACACTCACCAACGTAGCATCAGTGGCAGTGTTAGATATTATATACCATTTATTCTTTATTTTCCTTTGCCTAGGTTTTATCCCTTATATGTCTGTCTCATAATTTGAAGAAATACTGTATAATTTAAACAACAGAAGTTGGAAATAAAGTACAAAGAATGGGTTACTATCCATCTATGCATAAAACTACACTGTAGATGAGAGAGAAAAATTCTTTAAAAGATGGACAGTTACACCTTTGACCTTCACAAGATCAATAGACTCTGAACTGGAGCAGAAGGAAAGAGAAAAGTCAAATATAATATAGTAGTGAGAGCAGAAAATTGTCAAGTACAACAAGCCCAATCATTAACGAGTCCAAAGATGAAATCTCTCAGTGGTAAAGGTGCCATTGTTCCTGTCTATAGCAGCAACTGACATGTGCAGTCAGGTTGTTTTTCCAGTGTTATAGCAGACCTGAGAAAGAGCAAGGATTCTGCAATCACAGTGTCCCTCTTCCTATGGCTTTGCCATCATGAGACTGGCCCTCCACAAAACTGGCTACTTAACTGTTAGAAGGCAAACTGGCCAGAGACAAAAGGCCTGCGAAGTAAATAAAAATAATCGCTTATAAATGTGTATACTCATATTCTCTTTTCATCTCCCTCCTCTACCCACTGATGTTTTGTTTTGTTTGCTTTTCTTCTGATCTTAGATAACAACCTCCAGTATAGTCCAGGTCAACTCACAACTCGAGATTCTCCTGCCTCCATTTCCCAAGGCCTGGTATAAGTATGTGCCATCACATATAGCTAGTTTCTTCCCTACCCACACATTAAATTTTATTATTCACTATTATTGTATTATGCCACAATCACTGTGTACCTCTAATCCATAAGAAAAGTTGCCTTTACTTCAAGACAAACAAAACAAATAAATTCTTATATCTATTTCCAAGGACATTTATAAATTGGTACTAAGAATGTACTTTGTTTCTTAAGAAAATTAGCCATTTTCTACTTTCTTGAAGTAATTTTTTGAAGTACAGAATGGGGTCATGTGTGGGTATTAATCCCGGAATTTGGGAGTTAGAGACCAGCCTGGTCTACCTTAGTGAATTCTAGGATAGCCAGGGCTATACAGAGAGATCCTGCCTTGAGAGGGGAGGGGAGGAAATGGGGGAAGAGGAAGGGAAAAGAGGGAAAGGGGAGGGGAAAAGGAAGGAAAAGGGTACAAGTTGGGGAGGGGAAAGGGAGAAGAAAGGGGAGGGGAGAGGAGAAGAGGGAAGGAGAGAGAAGAGGATGGTACTGGATAGGACAGGACAGACAGGAGCCCACCAAGGAGGAACATGTCTATCAGCACATTGTCTATTATAACCATGGCAACACTACAAACTCTGTCACTGTGAGTCCTTAAGCAACACACAGATCCTACCTAACTCTATGCCTAGCATGGACACGTAGTAATGCCAAGCCACCACATTTACACTTCTCTATCACTGAAACACAGCTATAAACTTTAGACAGAAAAAACAAAACAGTAGCAAACTGAGTGAGATTTACCTGTCTATCCATTAACACCTACCCTCCCCTTTTACCTACTCTGGCATCACCCAGCCTGTATTCAATGCACTAGAAATCTGCACATAAGGAAAGAAGCTACAAGGCTGGCCTCCGAGTTCCAGATTAAGGTGTAAGTGTAGAATCACCACATGCTCAGTGCAGGAACGTAAATGTCTGGCTTACTCCTTTTTTCTCCCCATCTCCACACAGCCTAATCCAGTCTCCAAGCCACAAACCAGAGCTGAGAAGAACCACACTTCCAAGGGAGAAAAATCCCCCTCCATTGAGAACAAATGTATTTACTTACTGCACTCACATAGTGCCTCACAACCTTCTGTAACTCCAGCTCCAAGGGACCCAACACATTCTTCCGGCCTCTGCTGGTACTAGGTATTCATGTGGTACACAGACATACACTCAGACAAAACATACATATAAATTTATTTTTTTAAATATAGTAAATATATTAATATATTATAAGTTGAGCTTGCAGGAAATTTTAGTTATAATTTAATTGTGACAGCAAATATTAAGGAAACATTAAAGAAAAAGTAAAACTAGTTAAAAAATAAAACAAAATTACTGACTGCCAGGAACTTGGGCAGGGAGGTAGAGATTTGAGATACACCAAAACATCAGGATCATTTCCTGCTATTCATAAATGATAAAATAAAGACAGTGGGGTTATGTAAAATTAGAATTCACCAGAGATTTCCTCTCAAAGTTCATTTTTAAAATAAGCAATAGAAACAGATCAAGCATGCAACTATGCCTTAAGATGGAGATTATATGTTGGGGGAGGTGTGCTTTGAGAAATGTGTTGAAGAAGTTTAGTTATCACAATGATCAGCTACTGACAGCAAGCTAGAACGGTAGACAACATGGTACACAGGGGACAGCCCTACATCATTTGCAAGTACTTGGTGCCCCAGAAGACATCTGTATGAGCCAAAGCAATAATCTTATGACCACTGTCAAAATGCAGTCCACTGTTGACCTATATGTCTTTCTGCAATACACGACTATACATACTTTTCATATATATAGATAGGGAAGTGTATAGAGGGGGAGGGAAGATAATAAAGATCAATTGAAAAATTAATTACAACAATTAGTTTAAGAAGCAGTAAGTTAAAATAAAATGTCATAACAATGCACTATAATAAAAGTTAGGTAGATGTTCTTTCTTTCTCTCACTCTTACAATACTATTCCTTACCATACCCACACTTCTTTTCCTGGGATGAGAGAAGACAACAGGAGGGTAATGACACTGAGTTAGAGTACTACTGACCTGAGGAGATGTCAGGAGGATCATCAAGCCATGCCAATGCCAGCTGATTATAGATAAGCCATACTGTGTATAACAGGAAACTATAAAGTGAACTTTCAGAAAAGTAGTAACCACAGGAGTTAAGAGAAAATGATACTTTGTAGTTGGTTCAGAAGTTTACAAACAGTTGCATGTGGACCCAGAATTTAATATTGATGCTTCTTAGTAATGGTGCTATGATTAGGTCACAGTGCAGCAAGCTCGAACTCTACTTTAGCTAAAACACACATAGAAATATTGTGTTATAGTTACTTTCATTTTATTTCTCTTTATACTACAGATAGGGAATTAGATTATTTTTAACTGTTATGAATGACTGATGAACTTTATTTTAGGGTTATAAAAGGGACATTACAAAATACAGACCTTCTTGGGTTTAAGTAGCTTGGCAGCAAGTACAGTGGACTACATTGTCTCTCCCCTGAAATTCTACAGTGATATACTGGCTAGGGCCCTTGAATTTAATCAGGCTATACACTGCTTACAATCAAGCCTTCCTAAAACAAACCATGCCCTTCTACTGTTTATAGACACTTGACAGGACTGACAGGAAAAAAAAAAATTCTTTCAGGGGGAATGACTCTATTCTGAATATACACAGACTCTTAAACAATAACATATAATAATTATTTGCATACCATTTGCATGGTGTAGGGAATACTAAGAAATCTATAGATACTGAGTATATGCAGGAGGATTATATAGACTGTACGTAAGAATTATGCCTATCATACAAGAGACTTTAATCATGAGTTTTGATATCTACAGGGGTTACAAAGGGATGACTATGCTTAGCTTTCAAATACTTTAAAATTGCTCTGTTTTCACTATTTACCCCAGCTGAACAGTCAAATCCTTAGGAAGAGACTATATCTATTTTCTTCACAACTGTACTGATAACAACATAATTTTTTTATTATATATGTGTCTTCATGATGGGAGGTGAATGTGGAGGTCAGAGGACAATGCTACAGAATCAGATGCCTCCTCACAGCTTTATGTGGATCCAGGGATTATATTCAAGTCAACAGATTTATATGGAAATTGCCTTTGTCTATTGAGCTATATCACTGGTCCTAATAGCACAATTTCTGATGTGTGGTAAATAACAAAGTGTTTGCAAGGGAGCAAATAGGCTTTTTTCATACTTACAACTTTCATTCATTATAAGTAATACAGAGGAGATTTTTGCTTTGGCAGAAAGGACAAAGTCTGTGACTTTAAAGGTGCCTTTTACATTTCTATTTTTAAGACTTTATTTTAGATATGAATGTATGTTAGAAGGGTGTACCCGTGTGTGAGTACAGATGCCTGTGGAGGCCAGAAGAGGGCATATCTGGATACCCTTGAGCTAGTGTTGCAGGTGGTACAGGTGATAGTGCTGGGTACCAAACTCAAGTTCCCCTAATCATGAACAGTTTCTCCAGCCATCCATTTAATTTTATGTGTCTATGATTCCTTCCTGTGAGTTTCACTAGGAAATCTGAGCTGCCCCCTCTCAGTTTCCCCAGTTAGTCCTATATATCACCTAGATGAAATATCTGAGATAATTCACTTATTGAGGAGAAAAAAAAAGGTACTTTTAATTCAGAGATGTTATGGTACTTTGAATGAAAATGGCCGGCATAGGCTCACAGGGAGCGGTACTATTAGGTTTGAGCTTATTGGAGTATGTGTGGCCTTGTTGGAAGAAAGGTGTCACTGGGGGTGGGCTTTGAGATTTCAGAAACTCAAAGCAGGTCAGTGACTCACATGCTATTCCTGATGCCTGCCAATCCAGATGTAGAGCTCCCATGTCTGTCTGTGTGCCACCATGCTTCTCACCACGATAATAGACTAAAACTTTGAACTGTAAGCCAACCTCAATTAAATGTTTTCCTTCATAAGAGTTGCCATGGTCATGGTGTTTCATCACAGCAATAAAATCTTAACTAAGAAAACTGTAGAGGTTCGAATCAGGGAGCCAGATGGCAATGTGGGCTCCCTCCGTCGGCAATGGTGGGAGCATGTAGCAGACAAAGTGCACTCATCTCAATATCCAGGAAGCAGGGGAGAGAGAGAAAAGGGATAGGGTTCCAAGCCTCTTTTAAGAGTATGCCTCCACTGGTCTAATGACCCCTAAGACTCCTGGTCCTAAAGGTCCACAGCCTCACACATACAGACATCTGGAGGATACATATATTTATGCTCAACCGCTAGCCCAGCAGATTACACATGCTCTCAACTTCCTTCAATCATACCACCCCTGGGATCTCTCTCAAGTGGGTCTCTACAATTAAGAAAGCCCCCATCTCCTATAAATGATCATGCTCACTTTCTTATTCTTATAAACCCAAAGTCCCACCCCTTCTAGAGAGTTTTGTCAGTAACTAGCCAGAGAACCAATGCTCTATAAACATTTGATAAGCTTCCTTCTTACATATAAGAAAATAGACAGCCTTGAACTAAAATCTATGATAAGAATGAGTCATTTCAATTTTCTTTGTTTCTGGCTTGTTTGGTCCAACACCTTTCTAATATGTTTAAAGCAGAATTGTTTTCTGTTTTCCACCTCCTTCCTTGTAGGGATTCCCTCTTTATTTCTATCATCAGTGATGGTGTGCTTTGCAGTTTTATAGGGGGTCAGTCTTGTGATTTGAGTCACTTCCCAGGTACACAGCTGACATCTGATTAGGCAGGATGATTTCTCCTGCCTTCTTAAGCCAGGGTTATTGCCTCTGTATAAGAAGTGGAATTCGGTGACTCCCTCTCCACTTTCAACCATCAGCCCCCGTTAATCTTACTGAAGACTTCAGATTTATATGCAGTCTGTGCAGGTAGCCAGATGCCATATGCTGTTAATTTCTGATCCCATGAAGGCAGATCATACAGCTGGAAATGATCGAAGAGGAAAGCATGTTCTTTTGTTCAATGAGACAAAGCCTGTTGTGTATTCTGCTTCTGATGCTTAAAAGATGTTTTCTCCCCCTTCTTCTTCTTACTACATAGTGTGTAGGGCTGAAAGTTTTGAACTCTTCGCTTCAGAAATTACTTTTCCAGACAAAAGAGCAAGACAATGTTTGTTTAAATTGTCCTCTTGAATATGGCTGGGAGTGTTTACACCATTTCTGTGATGTTCTAATCCAAGAGGGAGTACTCTGAGAAATATTTAGAGTGCTTTTCACTACATCAGATGCTTTATGGCACTGGAACCTTAAAAAAAAATCCTCTCAAAGGTTGAAACTCTGGAAGGAGAGACACAAAATGGCCCATATATTCTCAAGGATAAGACTTGTTGCAAAACAGACTTTCCCTCTAACTCTGGAAGCCTATATCATTTTAAACTAACATACAGTGCTCAGATAATGGTTCATAAATTTGCATAGTCATGTCAGATCCCTTAATTAAGGCTCTGAGGAGGGGAGAGGAGGAGAGAGAGGAGCAGTGGGGGAGGAGGTATATTAAAACATACAGGACAGTACTATGTAAGTATGCTAAAGTAGTATTAGGGTAGACAGAGAAAATTTTGTTTCTTTTTGATGTTTGATGTGCTTGTCTAAAGCATTTAGCTGCTTGAAATCTCTGAGTATGCCATGAGCCATAACAATTCCACAAGAAAAGTATTCAAGTAATTGACCTGGTTTGTACAGACAGTTCCCTTATACAGGAGGAAAGCTTTTAATGTGAGGCTTTTCAGAAGATTCTGATGTATTCCATCAGACAAAATGAATGAATGTTCAATTGTTACCTTTAAATTTCAAAAGATATTTTTAGCCTTTTATGTTTATATTTTTGTTTTCTATCTTTTAGCAAATTAAATTGCATTATACTATTATAAACATGGAATTAATACCAAGTTCAAAAACTCACTTAGTGAGTCTTTCTTATATATAAGAAAATACATATAAAATTTGAGTTACAGATCTTTGAAAATCTTCTGATATGTTCCTTTTTACGATTTAAAAAAAAAAAATAGTTGACCTTTTATGGATGGGAGGGGATATTTGATAAATAGAACTGCCAAAGCACTATACCACTGAGCTACATCTCAGGCCTAAGCTGCTTTCCTTATTATTATTAATGTACAAAAAATCTGCTGGTTTCTAGACTACACTTCTGTGTTTCAGAATCCACACTGCCTTAACTTCTAGCTGTAGAAACTATCAATAGGCAGGATATAAGCCCTACACTTCTCTTCCTTTGGTTGAACAGAAAGGGGAAATGGATATAGGACAGTAAACACCAAGCTAAAGGAGTTGCTCAAATGGTGAAGACTGAGCCTTTCCTGTCCTTCCCCACACTGTTTCCAGTGTCAGACATCTACCATCTTCAGGCCTACATGTCACACTTAATTTTATTAAATACTTTCATCCAGATTGTTTTTAAAATACTCTACACTTGGATGGAGAGATGGCTCAGCAGTTTAGAGCACTGACTGCTCTTCCAGAGGTCCTGAGTTCAATCCCCAGCAACCACATGGTGGCTCACAACCATCTATAATGGGATCTGATGCCTTCTTCTGGTGTGTCTGGAGACAGCAAGAATGTACCCATATACAAAAAATAAATTAAAAAGACTTTATACTTTACTTCAGGAAGCCTATGAGTCAAACAATAATATATTATTTGTAAGTTTAATTCACAACTGCTTAAGAGACGGAGGATGTGCAATTTGATAATCAACACTATAGCAGGTAAGCTTAAAGTAATCTCATCAATAAGATTTAACTCTGCCCTCAGGAGCACTCAACAGCGAAGGCAAATGGAAGATGAGAGCTACAAACACTAAGAGGCAAAAATTAAGTCTCTGAAATACATAAATCAAAAAAAAAAAAAGATGATAAGCAATCCATGAGAAAGCTAACTACTTTAATAACTGTCAGCATGTCTCATGTAAGAACGTCAAGCACTGGAAAGCCTACAACCAGAGCTCTTTTACTGACTGTGAATTGCTAGATTCCAGTAGGACTATCTAAATTTAAAAGAAAAAAATGAGGGAACAGAGGGAGAGAAACAACAACCTTATCACAGTTGCCAAGGATACCCTGATAGCCTGCAGCATTATGCATCACACTCCCTATGTCATCACTGCATTATCAAGCATCCTGTGAACCTAGTTCAAACTTAGGAATCTGCCTATCATAGCTCCTAAAGCATTATCCTCTTCTCAAACCTCCAAGGTGAAACCATGAGGCACTCTCAGCTGTGCACGCCTACAGATGTGGCTTGCTGGACATCTGTATCAATAGTCAGTTTCCATTTCAATGTCTTAGTGCTGCTGAAGCTGCTGTGTAGTCTGACTTCAGTGCCTAACAGACAAACAGTGTGGCTCTATATTGGCACTCACTTTCCAGAAGAGGACAGAAAAGAAAAGCACCTTTCATTAAGATACTGACAGAGATTGGTCACTAAAATAACCAGTCTGCTTTATTTAGAACACAGACATACTAACAAGTGTACATAAATATACACGGTAAATTGACTGATGCATTATGTGAACTCTCAGTAAGTGCATTTTGTCAAAATTTGCAAGGCACTACTAGAATTATACATGCTAAGACTTCATAAGGCAGGGAGATGATGCTACTCTTTAAAAGATGCAAACATATAGCCAGGCACTTCTTGAAACTGTGGGGTTATCAATTGTTCCAAACTATAGTGAAAGGATGGGCTCTGTGACAGTTTGAATGAGAATGGCCACCACAGGCCCACAGGCTCATATATTTGAATGTCTAGTCACCAGGGAGTAGAGCTGTATGAGGATTAGAAGGACTAGGTATGACCTTGTTAGAATAGGTATGTGTTGGAGGAGGTGTGTTATTAGGGAAAGGCGCTGAGAGTTCAAAAAACCCAGGCCAGGCCTTGTCTCTCTCTTTACCTGCTGCTCTCACTCTTGTTGACAGGTTTATTCCTTCACTGAAATTCAAACCTACTTCCTCAAGACTCCAGCATATAATAAAAAGATCAGACAAGACATCCAGCCTCATGTACTGAACAAATGAATGGATTCTTAGACTTTTAATAGACAGCTATTATTGGACTAGCTGGATCACAGCCTGTAAGCTGCTCTAATAAATCAGACAGACAGACAGACAGACAGACAGACAGACATTCTATAAGTTCTGTTCCTCTAGAGAACCCCTACTAAAATAGAATCTGTCTCCAAAATTATGTGCAAGTACATAAAACATTACCTAGAATGTCAAAATATGAATAAGAACTATAGTTGTGGGTGTGGTGGTGTGAATGAGAATGGGCTCTATAGGCTCTCTGAATACTTAGCCCCTAGTTGGTGGAATTGTTAGAAAAGATTGGGAGGTATGGCCCTATTGGAGGTTCTGTTTCCCTGGGAGTGGGCTTTGAGGTTTCAAAAGCCCACATTAGACCCAGCATGTGTGTCTGTTTGTCGGTCTATCTCTGTCTCTCACTTTCTCACTGTCTGCCAGGCTGTGTTGTGCTCAGCGCTGGGGTGCCTGCAGCAATCCTTGCTGAAGAAAAGGCCCTTGCTTGTCCTAACTGCTTTATTTGATGGTGGATGTGGGCGCATACACCTTACTCAGGGTGAACCAGGGATTAAACACCTTTTGCAGAAAAGAATGCCCAGGAAGTGCTCATTGACTGAACACTCACTTGGAGCCTATTTAGAGACCTCATTAGCACAGAGAACTCCAGGTTTTTGTGCTAAGTGACTGACTACCATAGTCTTCTCAGTGGGGTGTCCTGGTTATGTGTTCCAAGCATACAAAATTAGGTAGGGAGTTTGCCCCACTCCTTTAGTTCTCAATTCTGAGACTTAGGAAGCTTGGACTCACTAAACCTTACTTACCAGTTTTTCTGTCTAGTGGCACAGTCCACTTGTTCCACATCTCTCTCTCTGTCTTCCTGTCTGTATCTCTTTCTCTCTCTGTCTCTGTCTCTCTGTCTCTGTCTCTCTCTCTCATTGTCTCTCTCTCTTTCTCTTTCTCTCTTTCTCTCTCTCTTTCTCTCTCTCTCTCTCTTTCTCTCTCTCTCTCTCTCTCTCTCCCTCTCTCTCTCTCTTTGTCTGTTTGTCTGTCTCTATATCTCTGTTATTTTTTTTCTCTGCATGTCTGTCTCTGGTCTCTCCTATCTATGTGTCCCCTCACTGTCCCCCCCCCCCGTGCCTCCTTCTTGTGGAGTATATGTAAGCTCTTAACCACACCATACAGGATTGCTCATTTTTTTTAAAGTTTGATATTCTAAAAATAGGCAGGGAGCTGGGGGTGCATACCTTTAATCCCAGCATTCAGGACACAGAGGCAGGCAGACCTCTGAGGCCAGCCTGATTTATATACAGAGTGAGTTCCAGGATAACCAAGGCTACACAGAGATACGCTCTCCACCAAAACAAAAAACAAAAAAACAAAAAACAAACAAACAAAAACTTCTAAGAACAATAAACTAGTTATAAATTGGAACAGAAAAACATTCCTCTGATTTTCAAATGTCATTCCATGGAACACTAGAATTACATGAGAACTATAGTAAGTGTTTTTTGATGAAAGAAAGAATATTAGTTTAAAAAAATACTTTTCAATAGTTACATGAAATCTTGAGACCTAGTATATAAATGAATACCATAGAATAAATAAGACCAGCCAGACGGCTCTGTTAATAAAAGTTTCCTGCCACTAAGCCTGACCACCTGAGTTCAATCCCTGTAACCCAACAATGGAAAAGCAACTCCCATGGGTTATCCTCTGATGTCCACAGTCCAATATAGCATGTATATGTCTATATACAAACACATACATACAAAATAAGTACATGCGAAACTTTCTCAAAGTCATAGAACAGCTTCATAATGTTCATCTTTAGCGGGAGGAGGGGAAACAAGGGCTCTGTGTGTAGCCCTGGCTGTCCTGGAATTCACTTGGTAGACCAGGCAGCCCATGAACTCTGCCTGCCTCTGCTTCCCATGTATACCATTAAAGGTGTACACCACCATGCCCATCTACAGCTATTCTTTACATGTGAAGGTGAGAGTGATTTTTTTTTCTGTTGTGGTATTCTTAGTTATATTTATTAAGATAGAACCAAATAGACTCAAATATGAATCTTAGCCACTTTGTCACCAGAAAACTTTGAAAACTTATTGATTTAATAAATAGTTCTCCTAATACTTCCTTTGTACTCCCTACGACCAAGAATGATCACTCATTCTATGAGTGAATGAATCTTCTTCCCTTTCAAAAATTCAGTTAAAACATGCTTTCTTTCAAGAAGTTTCTTGCTAAGTTTTCTCATGGAAGGAACTGTAATTAAAAAATGAAAACAGTCAAAAAAAAAAAGAAAGAAAAGAAAAGAAAATGAAAACAGGAAAAATGAAGTGGAGGTTACATGAGCATCCCAACATGTTTGTACATTTTTAGGTAGTCTGAGTTTTATCCTCTTTAAACTGTGATTCTCAACTCCCACAATTTTATTTCTTGGATGGAATCAAGGTCTTTCTAACCATTTGTGAAAAAGGAATCCTAGGAAGAAGGAGCAGATGGCTGGAACCACAGTACTTCCTATCCAGCTGGGGAGGTTACTGTTTTCAAATGTTATTTCCATTGTGTTTACTGTGGCTCAGGGGCCTTTTGCTAGCACCTTTTTTATTTGCCATGTGTTCTGCCCAACTCTTAGTGGGAAAAAGGACTCTGGTCAAGACTTTGATTCTAGGAATTAACCAGTCATCATGGCTAGCAAGATTAAAAGCCTTCTCAGACAGACTGCACTAGGCTTTTTTTAATACCCTGTTTAGAAATGACTTTATGTACTGAAATTAGGCCTGTTATTTCATGGCTAATAGAGAGAATGGACTGAGTGCTGTCATTTTATGTGGTGCATGCCTCTGGCAACAGATGTATTTTTAGTTCTGATATTGCTTTTTAACAAATGAAAACTAAAATACTGTTGTGACTGCTGTCTTAGGCAATCCATGAGCATGGCTTGGGGGGGGGGGGCTACTTACCAGCTATATTCTCAGTTACATTTCTAAATTCTGAAGCATGGAACTAGGTGTTATTGATGTATGTTTGTTTATTGTTTGTTTCTTTGTTTTTAATCATTAAATGTCCTAAATTATATTTTATAAATTTGCTCAAAAATATATTATCTTAGACATTAACCCTCTCCACCTGATAAATGTTTTCATTCATTATTCAATGATCCTATTTGTATACACATTAGAATTTCAGGAATATGTCAGAGTATGAAAGCAAGTACTCATCATGGCTTTCTTATCAAGAGATTCATTTACTCATCATAAATTTGAAAGTATGTAATACTTCAGGTTTTATATTTTGGATTCAAAGACTTAAAAGACAAATAGGAATTGTATATGACAGTCTATGACAGTAGTTCTCAACCTGTGTGTCTTGACCCCTGTTGGGAGGTAGGAGTCATGGTCAAACACAAGGTATGCACCATTGGAAAACTCAGATATTTACATTACAATTCATAACAGTAGCAAAATTAGTTATGAAGTAGCAATGAGAATAATTTTATGGACAGGAGTCACCACAACATGAGGAACTTTACAGGGTCACAGATTAGGAACATTGAGAACTTCTATGCAATGGTTACAGTATGATGCCCATGGGATGCTGATGTGTGACAGGGGCAACTACAATGAACGTAGCTGTTTTGAGAATTAACATAGATTGGCACAAAGACATATAGACCAACAGAATTGACTAGCAGACCCAGATATAAACGTATCCATTTATAAGCATTCAGTTTTTGACAAAAAATATATGCTAGAGAAAAAATATTTTATCAACAAATGGTGTTAGAAAAACTAGGGATTTATGTGCAAAAGAATGAAAGCACATACCTATCTCTCACCTATACAAAATCATCATGTTCGTCAAGGACCTTATCATAAGACTGTAACTCTGGAACTTAGAGGAAAAACACTTCAAAACAGAGACACAGATAAGGACTGCTAACCAGGCCATAGCTGCTCAGAAATGTCAACAAAGGACAAATGGGAACTTCATGAAATTAAATGGCTTCTGCATAGCAAAGGAAACAGCTAATTGAATAAGAAGCAACCTACAAACACAGAAGAAAGTCTTCGCTATATGTATTTATTAGACAAAGGGTTGGTATCTAGAATCTACAAAAAAATCCAAAAATCTAGTAACAAAAAACAAACAACTTGTTGGGCAGTGGTGGCGCATGCCTTTAATCCCAGCGCTTGGGAGGCAGAGGCAGGTGGATTTCTGAGTTCGAAGCCAGCCTGGTCTACAGAGTGAGTTCCAGGACAGCCAGAGCTACATGGAGAAACCCTGTCTCGAAAAACAAGAAAAACAACAACAACAAAAAAAAAAAAAAAAAAAAAAAAAAAACCAACTCTATCTAAAAAAATGGGCTAATGAAATGAACACACAGTTCTCAGGAGATGAAACACAAATGCCCAGTAAAACAAATGAAGAAAAATGTTTGAACTTACTAGTCATCTGTGATGTAAATTAAAACTACATTGAGATTCTACCTCACCCTGGTCAAAATGGTCAAAATGACAGGCTTAAAAAACAAATACTGGGGCCTGGGAGATGATGGCTCAGGGAGGACCCAAGGCCCATCCATCCTCAGCACCAGGTTAAGGCTGTAAAAGCTGAATCAGCCTGGTGCCTGCAACCTGGGTTTCCCTGTGGTCAAGTCTTACGTCCCTTCCTCCATTTGCCCTGATGTTGTTTCCTTTACGGTTTACTTCATCCTTATCTAATAATTAAACATAAAATTTACAATTTCAGCCACTGAAGTTTCTTTTCAGGTTTCTTTCAGCTTTCATTCATTTTCCACAGTAAACAAAACAAAACCAAATAAGTAAAGCATAAGAAAAGCACTCAAGTCACTGAAATAACTAAAACAGCAATGATACTGGCAAGAAAGCAGACCAACTAAAGCTCTCAGGGACCAACTGAAGAAGCAGAAAAATGCTGCAAACACTCTGTAAAATTACCCCACTGTATCTCATAGAATTCCGACTCAGATTTTTACTTCTGCATATATTTATTCAAGAAATAAAGCACGTGCCAACAAAAAGTCTTGATAGATGTTGAAAGAAGATGTACTCAAAATGGCCAAAATCCAGAACATTCCAAGTATGGGTCAATAGAAGAATGAAGTTTTTAAAATGTTAAATTCATACAAGCAAATCTACTTTTCACTGTTAAGGAATTAACTACTAAACCTCTAGCAACAAAGATACCCTTCAAACATCTTATTGCTGGATGAAAGAAGCCTTATATAAAGCATACATAACCATTGGGTTCCATTTATATGAAGCTCTATAACAGGCAGAACTAATCTATGCTGGAGGAAATCAGAACATTAGCTGCCCCTGGGAAGAGAACTGTAGAGAAAAACTTTCCAGAGTGATGGTTTAAGTTCAGTGTCTTAATATAGGTTTAGGTTAAGCAGGTGTATACGTTTCTCAAAAGCTCACTTCAGATTTGTACATATTGTGGTTTTCAATTTAATCTTAAAAGAAAAAATGATCAAACAAATACTAAGCTCTAATGCTGTGCATGCGGAAGTGCTTAGAGGTAAAGTGTACAGATGTCTCAAATTTACTTTGAAATTCATACAAAAAGATGCAATGGGTTGATAGATGGTAGATCTAAAATAAGGCAAGTATTATAAGATGTTAATTATAGAATGTAGGTGGTAAATAAATGTGCATATTGATCATACAATTTTTCCATATGTTCAAAATTTTTCAAAATGAAATATTAGGAAGAAAATAGTAAACTTTGATCTCCAACTCAGATTACTTTTGCTGAATCTCCAGGGAGAGTCTCATTTGTAGCAGACAAAAATCAACTTCCCTCTTCTCTGACCACCACACAGGCACACTCTATGCTACTTAGCAGTGGAGTCTGAAATGGTAAACTAGCAAGTGTGCCCAGAGGGCAGGCTGGTCTCTAAGAAACTCACTGAGGCAAACGCATCAAGGAATGGCTACACTACTTCTGACTGTCAGAGTACCTTCCCTGACTTTCTTGAGCCAAAAAAATGAAAAGCACTTTTAACCAACACTAAATCCCCTTTAGGGGAGTCTGCTACCAACACCCAAACAGTCCTTAACATTCTTAGGCAGCTTTTCTGCTCTAAGTACAACCAGAAGTATCTTCTAACGAAAACACACACAGCTTTGAATTGCAACGTGGGACAGATTTATGAAATATGGAAAATATTAGGGTATTCCTTTCTCTCTGAAAATAAAGATTGCAGACTCATAAACAATGCCTAAAGGCATTTCAGCAGCTTGATCCACACAGAACATGTTTTACTTTTTGAGACAATCAAAAACTGTTGTTTCATACAGGAAACCAGAAACAAGAATCTGGCTTAATAAGAAGGACGAATAAATGTTTTTTATTGAAATCACTTAGCATTTGTAAAAGGTTTATTTGCATGTGACAAGGCTGACCAGATACTACTTGTGCACAGAGCAGTTCTTCTAACACATCTGATATCAACTGACTTCGCCTTGCATCAAACAAGGGCCCATCTGTCAGCATTTCCATCAACTACATTTACTGGGGTTAATAATTCCTTTTTCCAATTTTCTCCAGACAGAGAAAACCACTTAACTGGTTTTCAACATTCTAGCCTAGCCCAAAGTTTTTCTTTTGAGTTCAATCAGAAATGAAGCCTGAAATCTGCAGAAGTGGATTTCCTTAGGTAGCCTCTGTCTTTGAAGTCAGACAAGTAAAAGAATCATGGTTGAATATCCAATATATACAAAGAACTCAAGAAGTTAGACTCCAGAGAACCAAATAACCCTATTAAAAATGGGGCTCTTCCTTCTTCCTTCTTCCTCGGCGCTGCCTACGAGATGGCTGCCATCTGTTTTGCGGCATCATGGCTGCCCTCTGACCTCTGGTGAAGCTCAAGATCATCAAAAAGAGGACCAAGAAGTTCTTCAGGCACCAGTCAGACCAATACGTGAAAATTAAGCAAAACTGTCGGAAACCCAGGGGCACTGACAACAGGGTGCGGAGAAGATTCAAGGGCCAGATCCTGACGCCCAACATTGGTTATGGGAGCAACAAGAAAGCCAAGCCCATGCTGCCTAGCGGCTTCCAGAATTTCCTGGTCCACAATGTCAAGGAGCTGGAAGTGCTACTGATGTGTAACAAATCTTACTGTGCTGAGATTGCTCACAATGTGTCCTTTAAGAACCAAAAAGCCATCGTAGAAAGAGCAGCACAGCTGGCCATCAGAGTCACCAATCCCAACGCCAGACTACACAGTGAAGAAAATAAATAGATGGCTTGTGTGCATGTTTTGTGTTCGAATAAAAATCACAAAAACTGCCCAAAAAATGGGGTACAGAGCTAAACAAAGAATTCTCAGCTAAGAAATATCTAATGGCTGAGAAGCACCTAAAGAAATGTTTAACATCTTAGTCAGCAGGGAAATGCAAATCAAAACAACCTTGAGATTCCACCTCACACCAGTCAAGCAACCGCTGTTCCTCTTTTACCACTGCAAAAGGCTTCAGAGAAGACAGACAGACAGACAGACAGACAGACAGACAGACAGACAGATAAAATAAATGAGTTTGACCACAGGCTGTTCTGGCATAACTGAGGCAAGGAACACAAGGTTACATACTGAATGCTAAAATTCTTCATCTTTTCTCTCACTTAGAATCCTTAAGATGCTGGAGGCAAGCAAGAAAAACCCACAGGTTCTTTCCTGGAATAATTTGACTAGTTCCTAAAAGTCACCAAAAATGACCAACAAAGAAGACCCAAGAGATGGTCAACTATGCGAACCCTTTAGGAAAGGGAGAGGATGGGGTAGTAACTTCTGTGGGTGGGAAGAGTTACAAGCTAATATAAGTATAACTGTCTTGGCTCTACTAGAAAATCCACTTCATTGCCAAGTATGTACAGAGACTAAGTCCAAACTTTTCACTGATGTTGACAGTCTTAAGTTTCAGCAGACACAGGACCTGAAACTAAAATTGGAGTCCAAGGAATTTATTTAGTAAAAGACAGCATGAAAGACAAGTAGGGACATGAGGAAATAAGGCAGAAGAAATCAGTATAGAATATGTAGCAAAAATGTAATTCTACAAAAATTCAAAAATAATAGACTATGTGCCTCAGAATATTCTGTACCTTGCTTTGATCTGATGGGCAAGACCATTTGGGTATTTTTTTACACCAACCTGAATTGTTAACCCATTTCGAGACACTGGGGAAATGGCTCAGCAGCTAAGAACAAGTACTCTTCTTGCAAAAGATCCAAGTTAGGTTCTCAGCACCCATACCAGACAGCTCACAACCACCTTTAACTCTGCCTCCATTCTCTCTTCCTCCCAGAAACAGACAAAGACAGAAACACATAATTAAAAATAATAAAATCATTTTAGAAGAAGAGATTCTTGCACAGTTAAGGACAATCTGCCCAATGCACACCTGAAACATTCAGTGCAGTATTGCTTAGCATCTCCTTCCCGCTGTGTGTCTCAGCCATGTATAAAGTGGAATTCTCCACAGCAGGAGGGCAAAGGAGGGTTATTATAGCTTAAGTGCAAGCTAATTAAGCAACAAAATTCTAAGCTGGCCTGCCCAAATAAGTTACTTTTGCTCAGCATAGTTACTTTCTACTTTAAAAGGCAAGGTAGCAAAACCATTGATCTACCTCACAAATAAATACATACATACATACATACATACATACATACATACATATATACATACATACACACACATATATACACACATACATACATTCATACATGAAATTTTTAACTACAAAAATATCACTGGGCAGTGGTGGCGCACGCCTTTAATCCAAGCATTTGGGAGGCAGAGGAAGGTGGATTTTTGAGTTCGAGGCCACCCTGGTCTACAGAGTGAGTTCTAGGACAGCCAGGGCTACACAGAGAAACCCTGTCTCGAAAAAAAAAAAAATCTCTATACAGATATCTCACCCACAGGCTGAAGTTTCAACCCCTACTAGAAAGTCTTGAGTTGACAGGCATGCAACTACAATATGGCAACTTGACTATATGAACTCTATTTCACAGAATTCCTTTCCCGATACATTCCTAATAAAGGTGGGGCATAAAAGAGACTTTCCTGTACTAGATTTAGAGAGCACAGTATAGTAACAACCATTCTGTAGTTCACAGAGGACACATTCATCTGCCATCTAAGTCTGTAGAATGAGGCAACAGCCAGACATACAATTTCTTTACCTTCCCCTAAATCCTGGGTCACAATAAAGGTGCCAGCTTCTCCTTCAGCATTCCCATATCCTCAAGGTCAGAGGCAGCAAATGGAAATGGTTTCAGTCCATCCTTGTGGGTTCCAACACATACATGCTGACTAGCTTCTCAGCGGCATTTCCTATGCACTTCCTGTCCCTGGCAACTTACCCGCAAATTCCACACTCCAGCATGAAACACAAAGATAACATCCTTGCTTAGGGATGGGACCTTAAGAAATTGAGGGAACTGAGTATTCTACAGTTTCTACTCCTTTGATTCAGAAAAGTTATAAACAAAGAAATATAAAGAATAAAATTAAAAATATTTACAGATGCTTAACCAAATGTACTTCAAAAACACTACCATAAAATAAGTCACTTTTAAGAATTACTAAGACTAAATCGGCAAGTGCCTGGAGTTGAGGACCTGGGAGGAAATCTCTAGGAAGTATCAGAGACCTAGGATGGAGAAGGCTCCCAGGAGTCAATGAAGGTGACCTTAGTCAAAATGCGGACATCATCAAGTAGAGACATGGAATCTGAAGAGGCCACCTCCTGTAGCCAGGCAGGACCCCCAGTGGAGGAATAAGGCCATCAATCTACCCACAAAACTTTCAGCCCAAAATTTGTCCTGTCTAAAAGAAATTCAGGGACAAGTATAGAGCAGAGACTGAAAGAACAACCAAACAATAACAGGCCCAACTTGAGACCCCTGACACTACTAATGACACTCTGATATGCTTGCAGACAGGAGCCCAGCCAACTGTCCTGAGAGGCTCTACCCAGCAGCGACTGAAACAGATGCAGATACTCACAGCTAAACATTGGACAGAGGTCGGGACTCTTATGGAAGAGTTGAAGGAAGGATTGCAGGCCCTGACGGGTAAAGGAACTCCACAAGAAGACCAACAGAGTCAACTAACCTAGAGTTCTGGGAGTCAGAGACTGAGACACCAACCAAAGAGCATACACAGGTTAGACCAAGCCCTCCCCCCACCCCTGGTACATAGATAGCAGATGTGCAGCTAAGTGGGTCCCCCAATCAACTAGAGCGGTGGCTGTCCCTAAAGCAGTAGCCTAAGTGTGGAATCCATTCCCCTAATGGGGCTGCCTTGTCTTGCCTCAGTGGGTGAGGATGTGCCTAATATTGCAGAGACTTGGTGTGCCAAGGTTGGGGAATTATGGCAGGGGGCACTCTCTCAGAGGAAAAGGGGAGAGGGAATGGTGGGAGGGACTCTATGAGGGGTAACAAGCAGTGGGGCAGCATTTCAGATGGAAAGGTGGAAGGAAAGAAGGAAATAAATGATTTCAAACAGTTCCAGTCCTGCAACAAAATAGTGGAACACTATATTCCTCAGCTACCTGTGTAAAGAAGAGCTAGCTCAAAGACACTAACTGCACAAAGAATAAGGAAAGCATCCAACCCGGCCTCTTTACTTCATTTACTTCATAAATAAATGTAAAATACACAAAACCTTAGATACTGAAGTTGTAAATATTCCAGGTGTGTGTCCATGCACACACACACATGTGCATGCATGTGCATACACATTTACCATGTGTACAAATACACATGACACAAACAATGATCAAAGGACAACTTCAGGTGTATGTTCTCAGGAGCCCTCCACATTTTGTTTGAAACCAGGCCTTTTACTGACCTGGATATTGGCACTTGAACCAGGCTATCTGGCCCCTGGGCTTCCAGGGATCTGGCTGTCTCTGCTTCCCATTTCACCATCACTGGGATCCCAGTGCCACAAAACAAGGCCCCCAAACTTAAGTGAGTTCTGGAGATCCAAGCTCAGGTCCTCCAAGTGCTTCACCAATTGTGCCATCCCCCTAGCCTTGAAATACTTCACAAATATAGATATACATAGATAGAAATGGAGATCAAGATAGATACAGAGATACAGATATAGAGCTATAGAAATACAGATGGATAGATACATATGAAGATAAGGCTAGCAATATATAAAGAGATACAGACAGATATGTGTAGAAAGAGATATAAAGACAGACATATATAGAGATTTAGATAGAGAAGATGAGCAGCTCAGTGTGGTCCCCCGTGTGAGTCCCCCAACAACTAGAGTGGTGGCTGTAGAAATGTAGAAATATAGAGATGGAAATAGATCTATATAGAGAGATGAAGATAAAGATACATATATACTATTTAGTAATTTGCTATACTAATCAGATACTGTGAAAAACATAAAAAATTATTATTAAACTATATGTCTATTAACTTAATAAATGGGTATTTCTCATCAGATGTTGCCTTCTAAAGAGGAAGAAGCATTAAATGCTATAAAATTTAGCTTGTGAGCAGATTATGAGCATCAGCCAATTAAACAGTCACTAGAAAACACCAGCACCCGTACTTTTTAAGTATTCAGCCAGAGTATTAAAGAAGTGAGTACTTTACAAGGCAAACATTAACTTTTCTGCTACACTGTTACCTTAGCAAATACTATCATCCAATAATGAGTTGTTTTCAACTTATCCTCAAATAGGTTTTCTGGCTGAAAGAATAAAGTCAAAAATCAGGATGCTCTGTGTTAATGTGTGAAGGCACTAAGAGGAATTGAACTAGGGTACTCTCCATGCATAAAGCAGGTAGGGAGGTCAAAGTGTTAAGTAAGGAGAATACATCATGTTTACTGACAAGTTCCAAATTCCATTTTATTTCTCTTTTATAAACCTCACTACACAAAGAAATGCATAGTATCTTTCCCTCTCTCTTTAATTAAAACTGCCTCACAGTATTTGAAGCTTCTACTGATAAACTACCCACATGGCACTCTTTAAAATTGATCCTTAGAAAGAAGGAGATTTGCTATGATTCAGGAGCTGATTGCATTCAAGATATATTTTTCTCTACATACAGAATATTCTATGGAAGAGGAAGCTAAGTGGGATCTTAGGATCCATAAAGTCACTGCTTGTACCCTGAGACAGGTCCAGGTCCTATCTAACAAAATCCATATAGTAGGGGCAAGAAAAGCTGATTATCTACTCACTCAACCCCAAACCACACCTTAAAATTTGTATGTCAAAAATATGCTTTTTAGTAAAATAGCTGTAGTAAAATACAATAAAAGTTCAAAAATGTCATATAAAGGGCTAGCTTTTCCTCTTCCCATTCCCAGCATATTACTTGCTCCAATTTCATAAAACGAGAAAAAAGAGGGGAAAGACAGAAGAGGTAGAAAAGAAGCAGTCTGAGGTACAAAAAGAAACAGAAAACACAAAGTCAACAACATCTTCCCTGGGAGTTTGAATGGATCCTTATGCTTAAGACTTAGAAAAGAGATTTTTGTAAAAGTAAGTTGTGAATAATAAAAGCTTTTGGTTTTTACAATGAGGATCCTCTGTATATCTAATGATGCTTTCTTTGCCTGTGGAATTGCTGAAGCCTCACCTCCTACTTCAAATGCAGTCCAGCCAATAACATCATCTTACAATGATTTCTCAAGTTGCACAACTGACTCTGTGTGTGTGTGTGTGTGTGTGTGTGTGTGTGTGTGTTGTATACATTCGTGTGCACATGCATGCACAAATATTGCACATGAGAACAATGCTCTCAGAAACAGAGGTGTCAGGTCCCCCTAGAGATGAAGTTATAGGTAGCTAGGAATTGCCCAGTATGGGTGCTGGGAACTGAACTCAGGCTCCTTGGCCAAGAACTGTGTGCATTCTTAACCATTGAGACATCTCTCCAGCCCCTGGTTTGGAGTTTTTGATAAGGATATTCATCCTTACTCCTCTAAGTTTCCTGATCTTTCTGTTTTCCTAGGGGAAAACAAAACAAAAAACAAACAAAAAGCCATATTCCCTCTAAAAAACTGTTTATCTTAACCTGTCATGAAATCAGAGATTTCTCAGTAAAGGTAATCTAAACCACTACTGTTTCTAGGTTGACTTTCAGGAAATGTTGAGCTGTGCCTATGTCACAGATGCATAACTCTTTCTAAAAACACACCCTGGACCAAAACCTGAACCTATCATAGAAAGCTTGTATTCTTCTAGAATAAACTTCACAGATCTCAGCTCCACAACATGCAAATTGAACCTCAGAGTCTCAGAGTCTATTGGTGTAGACTCTCACTAATAGTGAACTAAAGGAAAAAATAATTGCAAATTATTACTTACAAGAAAGTAGCTTTTCTTCTTGTTGCTTTCTAAAGACAAGGAAAAAGGAAAAGAAAAACACCACCAACAACAAAGGAGCTACCAAAGAGTAAGCTGTGCCTTGGGCTATACCAAGGCACTTGAGGATCACCTTTCCTTCCACAGGCTTGCATGGTGCTAAGACAAGCAGAAGGCAGCCCTCCATTTGTCCTGAGCCATTTCTCTGTATGTCATCTGGTTGATGCAGCTGTGGGGCTGCCAATTCACCCTGGAGCCCTCTATTTTAATCAGTATCACATAAAGTTTAACACATGCTTTGAAATCCGCACCAGATCCAAAGTTTTGCCTGGGGGTGGGGTTAGATGCTTGCTGCAGAAACACATACCATCCCAGCTGCTACTCCACAAGCAATTATCTTTCACCTTTGGCTGAACCAAAAGAACTGTCAACACCAGCACACTGCCAAACAGGAGAGAGGTTATGGGGTCAAACAGGAAAGAGGGCTGAATGCTCTGGGGTTCAGACAGACTGACCGTCTGTGAATCCTACTGACTGCATGGCAGAATTAGATCCCGAAGAAAGCACAGGCATAAGAGCAGCAAGAGTGCACTAAATTTAGAAGGCTTTCCAGCAGTGAGCACAGGAAGGGCAAAGCCTCCCTGATGCAATCAGCCAGCCCGGTGGGAAAGGTCCTCAGATCAGACGACACACACATCACCGCATACACAGGGAGGAGAATGTTACCAAGACTAGCAGAGCAAACTCCATACATCTAAGAACAAGATGAAGTACTCTTAAAGTTATTCCTTAAGTACAGAAGACAAAAGAAATTTGCCACTGATAATTTTGAAAAGAAAAATGAAAACTTAATAAAAGAAAAAGAAGCTCAGAAACTCCCCAGCCCCTTATATAAACCTCAAAGTATATGTATGTACATGTATGTGTTCATACACATGCATAGACAGAAAATAAAATATGCACTTCTCTAAAATGTATACTCTGCACTCTGAAACATGTGGCCATTCCTACCTCTTCCACAACTAAAATCACTCTCACGACCAATCAATCAAATGGGTTTTGCCTCATGTGCTGCTTGATCTGTCTGTGAAGGCTGGCCTAGACTCCTACATTAAAGAGCACTCTAAGACTTGGGTCAGAGAAGCAGGAAGTGTATCCTGCTGACTCACACGTCAGGGTAGACACTAATCATACATAGCAGGACCATAAGCCATGGCAGTTCACTACTCTCCATCATTTAGACTCAAGTACTCTAAAAGCAATTCAATGTGCTCAATCTTTAGGAAACAACAATCTACCAGTATATACAACTTTTCTCTTTCATGTTAAGTAGGGGAAAAACCCTAAACTTTACTAACATTGATGAAATACTTGCATTTCCCATGTCTCTCATGTGTGACATAGGCTTCACAGGACACACACACTAGAGAAAGACCACTAATGCATAACTTCAGACAGTAAGACATTTGCTGAATTCTTTCTACTTATTGTGAAATGGGAAAAAAAACACTAATCATGTTGAAAAATAAGGGAAGAGTGAAGAGGGATGAACTGTCAGAACGAAGACATAGCCCAGATTAACTGGAAGCAATGATGCCAACTGGGGGAATGAATCACCTTAACAGCCATGAAGAATGGAAGGCACACACAGTAAAGGAAGAAATATGTGCAAAGCTAACAGCCCTACTTAGAAGTCCTCAGTTTTGCTATAACAATGGTTAAGAGGAAAGAAAAAGGGACAATTTCTTCACAAAACAGTAAATTATTCAAAGTAAATACCCTTTTAAGGTTACACTGAATAATATCAGAGTTTAAGTAGGCTGAAGTTTTAAGTGCTGTGATCGCAACATCATGACCAAGACATTTTATAAAGGAGGCTATGAGGGAAGAGTGAAGGCATGGTTAAGAGGCATCTGGAGCAACCACTATAAATTCATATCTTGATCCACAAGTAGAAGGTAGACAGCATATTGGAAATGGAACAAATATTTTGAAAACTCAAAGCCCACTCCCAGTGACACACCTCCTCCAATGACCCCATACTCCTAATTCTTCCCCAATAGTTCCCAAACACATGCCTATGGGGATCATTCTCATTCAGCACCAGAGCTCTCATCTACAGCCTTCAGCATTTCAAGTTAACATTAAATCATCTTTTGTTGTTCCTTTGTCATCCATTTCCTCTGTACTACTGTGTAACAGGAATAAGGAGAGAAAAGAACAAAGAGACAAAGCTACAGGAAAGCCAGGTTTGCTGACATGAAGTTGTAACCTTAGAACACAGTTGGCTGAGTCAGAAGAATCACAAATTCAAAGCCAGTCTACATTACACAGTGAGAAAAAATTTTATGGGGAGGGGGAAAATCATAGCTAAGCCAAAATTTATGAATATAATTTTGTCCAAGTTTGCCACTGCCAACCAAAAAATTAAAATAAAAGGAAATGCAGTGTGCTCAAATTATTCTCAGACACCTATCTGATAACTGCACTAAGCAACTCGAAGTTTACAAACATCTTGAGCCTATTTGTCAATGTGTTTGTGACATGCTGATGCTGTAAATGAAACTGAACTGAGAGACAGTCATAACTTTATTCAACCTTTTCTACAATGCTCTTTTCACATAAAGAAACTAAAAAAGAAATATCTCAGAATATGTCACTGATTCTGATCCTGATAGTAGATCTTGATCATCTAGCTCCCACAATATAACTGAATATATTTCAGAGATATAGAAACTCCCAAAGGTCACATGAAAAATGTGTATGTCCATGATAGGTTTTCTAAAGGGAGAGTTTATGACCTTACAGCTTTCTGAAAAGCTTATATCCCTGAAATGCCATGGACACTGCTATAGTTGCTTCCTTCTGCAATATTTTTTTTTTATTTTAGATATTTTCTTTATTTACATGCGAATTTCTCCTTTCCCAGTTTCCCCT
>NW_022196903.1:78529435-78539248 GCF_008632895.1 Mastomys coucha
AACAACCCACATTCCACAAGGAACTCAAGAAGAAGGAAGACCAAAAGGTAGACATTTCATTCCTTCCTTCTGCAATATTAAAAGAACAGATTACTTAAGGATTTACTAAGAAAGTAAGAGGGCGACAGTCAAACAATCAGGCCATCAAATCCTTGTCCTTCATGGGGCATCTGGGAGATCTGCATTCTTAACAACTGCAAAGAGCTGAACTTACTGTTTTGGGATGAAAGCTGTACTGTTTCCTGACATCTGCTTGATGAACTACTTAGAAAAGAAAGGTCCAAATTAGTAACAGATTTTACCCTAAGTAAAAGAAGTAAGTAGTAAAAAAGAGAAACCCTTCATCCTCAGATTATATAGTACCAGATAAAATTCTCATCCTGAAAGAGCAGTACAGCTCTCAAAAATAGAATAAGATCACCATGGTTCAAAACAGCCCTTAACTGGCAACCTTTAAAGCCTTTACATAAAATCTAAGCTATAGCCAGGAGTGATGAAATACACCTTTAATCCTAGTACTGGTAAGGCTGAGGCAGGGGGATCTCTATGAAATCCTACCTCAAAAAAAAAAAAAAAAAGCTTATTCCTTTTCATTTTATGTTTATAAGTGTTTTGTCTACATAGATGTATGTATACTACATTCATACCATGTGCTCACAGATGTCAGGAGATGGGGTCAGATTCCCTATAACTAAACTTACAGATCGTGATGAGCCATGTGGGTTCTGGAAGCTAAACCCTGGCCAGTCCTCTGCATGAGCAGCATGTATCATTTACTGCCAAAGCATCTCCCCAGCCGTAAAAATATACCTTTCTGTTACATACAAAGAACAAAAAGACAAAGAAAGCTGCTTCAACCAACAAGACTAGAAAAACTTTGAGTAAAAAAAAAAAAAAAAGAATCCCATCTTTACTCCTGAACAAATATTCCTTAATGAACTTAAACAGAAAACGTACCTTTAAAATTAGAAGCAATCCACTTACTAAAACATTGTCATATTGTTAAGTTTCAGGAACTCTGTATATCCAGAAATGAGCTCAAGCTGGACTACAGAGAGATTTCTATTAGAAAAACCAGCACTCCTCAGGAACTTGTGAATTCAGTTCCCATCAGCCAAAAGGAGTCATTTCTCTTACCTCTGGCAAAAGGGACCTCTGGCACCTATCAACATATCAAAGCCCAAGGCGGCCTCCATGATCCTGCAGTATCTTAAGTACCTGGTATACACTTCAGAGTTCACTCTAGCATCCCGGCCCTTCCCTTCCCCAAGCTACTCATCCCCCTTGTAATCCACATAATTTTCTACCCCTGTCTACATAGACAGATGATAGACAGATGAAAGTCAGATGACTGATAGATGAGAGAGAGCTATGATAGATGTTGTACAGAGACAGACACAGATATACAGATCTGTAGATCAATTCTCTCACTACGCTTTGTTTTCTACCTTTTGCTATTTCACTATCTACACTATACATCCCACTATGCTCTCCTTGTTCTCGGATCTCTTACACAGATAGCTCTAGTCATGACCAGTCTGATTATCTTTCTCTCTGATCTGGACTCTACCAGATACCTCTAGATATCTTTTCTCTCCTATTCACAATAAAACCCTTCCCCTAGTACTGGAGCAGTCATGTTGGCAGTTTCTTTACTGTGCCCCCTCATGTACATCTGGTGCTGAAACTGAGAAGGTTTAACACATATGAATTATGCATTTTCTTTGCTTCTTTTTCTTCTCTGCAAAGGAAGCACAATGAATTCCTAAACATAAATCAAAGATTTCATTTATTCAATCAGGATTGGGCATAAATTATAAGTTCAAAGCCCATTACTTATAGAATTTCAGTATGGAAAAGTTAAAAGGTTATGGAAAAGGTGGTGGTAATAGTTCTATAGAATGAGAATGGACTTAATGTGTCATTAAGAACTACGGACCTATGAGGCTGGAGAGATGTTTCTGCAGTTAAGAGTTGCTATTACTAGTGCAGTTATGTTGATCTGACTTCAGTTCCTAGCATATGTTTAGACTCTGCAGGCACCTATACTCATGTGTACATATCTATATATATACACATATTTTTAATAATGACAAAATAAACTCAGAAATTATAGATTTAAAAATAACCAAATAACTAGGGTTCTTTTTTTTTAATCTCTGGTACATAAAACACAGACACAATTATCAAACTATAGCTAACTGAAAAACGCCTAAGAGTCAAGTTATACTACATCTTCAGATATAAAAGCTGAAATACAACCAGGCAGTGGCGGTGCACGCCTTTATTCCCAGCACTTGGGAGGCAGAGGCAGGTGGATTTCTGAGTTCAAGGCCAACCTGGTCTATAGAATGAGTTCCAGGACAGCCACAGCTACACAGAGAAACCCTGTCTCAAAAAACAACAACAACAAAAAAAAAATTTTTAAAAGTTGAAATATTTTTATAGATCAACAACAAATTAATCACTTATGCAGAAAAATAATAAAACTTTAATAATATCCATAAAATAATATTTATGAATTTATAACTGTATTTATATTATGAATATAAAATTTATAAACTCCATGAAAATCTTTTCCTTAAATGATCTTCAGTTTCTCACCATCCCATTCCCCAATGTATATATATGAGAAAACAAGTGCTCCTTCAACTCCTTAGCACAAAGCACTGCACTACATTCTGAAAGGACAGAAAAGGAACACACATCTTCCAGAGACTGCCAGTAATGAGTAGCACCTTCAGCTACACTTCTGCAGGTTCCCCCGACTCTAAATACCTGCCTCAGACTCCCTTTGTCATCCAGTATTCTACAAGCAACCTCTGTGATTTAAAAATCTACTTTTTTCCATGGAGTGAGCCACACCACAGAATATAGATTAACAATCATCACCATAAAACTTTTCAAAAAAACAAAGGTTCTCCAATTTACTTCCCTTCCAGACATGCTGAGTACTCTACAAAGAGAGGCCACTCCAATTTCTACAAGTACTATTTTCTCTATTTTCAAACAGATCCATCACCTTGCTTTAGCTTTGTGTGAGTATACACGTGTGCATGTGTGTCTGCGGATGAATATGCAAACACATTCCTGCATGTGGAGACCAGAAGTTGACATCAGGTGTCTTCTTCAGGCCTAATTTTTGAGGCTGGGTCTCCACTGAACCTGGAGCTCACTAATTCACTAAATTATCTGGAAGGTAAGCTCCAGTGTCCTTCGGCCTCTCCCTCCATGGTAACGACCAGCCTTCACATGGGAATTAGGGATCTAAACTCACTTCTTCACATCTGTTTGCAGGTACTTTACTAGTAGAGATGTCTCTCCAGCCCCACACTGTTTATTGTAATGGCTAATCACACTCAGCATCTCAAGTGGCTTGACAGACTGATGAATTTTAAAGTTATCTCCCTTCTCTCTGACACACACATGATTAGTATCAAAGTCTTGTGCTTTGTGAAATGAACAATGTTGGCCAGGTTAATTTCTTTTGGGAGGCTTTTAACTGAGAGGAAGATCAATTACTTTTAAAGTATTTTAAACCATTCCCAAATTATATGCCAAAATCATAAGGACCAAAAGCTAGATGAATAGAAAGTAAATCTAAGAACACTTGACCAATTTCTTTGGCTCCAAAGGGTTTACTCTGTGTATGTTCTGCTTAGAATCCAGCACAAAGGATATTTCAACAATACAAGCATGATGATCATTACATAACCTATATGAACTCAGGAGAGTACTGTGCCAGAACTAAACCTAAAGATGTTCTATACAATAAATCAAAGACTCATTTTGTTATAGTCAAACTTAGCCAAAGAAGTCAACGGTTGAAAGAATCATGGTGACCACTAATCCTTTCCCGAGGTCAATTCTGGAAAACAGTTACTAAGGAGTTGGACTCAAAGGCCCAGCCCTCCCTGAGGATCTATAGGCAGCTAATGGTTGCCAGGGAAAGGAAAGATATTCTCTTCTGGAGTATAACACCACTGGTGAGGTGTTCATGAGCCTGGAAAAAAGTCTAATGAATATCAAAGTAGAAGGTAGACTATTTGTGGAAAGGAAGGAGATTGAGAATGGGAGGTGACAAGAGGGAGTACAGGGAACTGAATACAATCAACACATTTTATGCATGTATGGAAATATCACAATGAAACTCATTGTTGTATAAAAGCAATTTTCAAAAGTTAATTTTAAAAAAAATCCCAGGAATGGAGAAATGGCTCAGCGGTTAAGAGCACTAGCTGCTCTTCCAGAAGTTCTGAGTGCAACTCCCAGCAACCACATGGTGCCTCACAACCATCTGTAGCAAGATCTGATGCCCTCTTCTGGTGTGTCTGAAGACAGCTACAGTATACACATATACATTAAGTAAATAAATCTTTTTAAAATTTTTCTTCAATTCTATAAAAAAAAAAAATCCCTAGGTACCTTCTTTTTTATAGGTTACCAGGTCCTTTTCATTTTTTTTTTACATTTTTATTGAAAAAAACTTCATATAATATAATCTGATGTCCCCTCCTTCAGCTCCTCAACAGATCTCCCCAACTCCTCACCACCTAACTCCAGGCCCTTTCTCTTTCTTTCTTTAAAAAACAAACAAACACACACACACACACACACACACACACACACACATACACACACACACACCAAACTGCCATAAAAACACAAAATTTGGAAACAAAATGGAAAAAAGAAAAAACAATCAAAGGACCAAATGAGGCGAATATATGCCCAAAGAAATATGAGATTAAAAAGTCTCCAAAAATATCATTTTGTGTTGTCCAACTAAGAATGGAGCCTACCCTAAAGTCTGGTGACTATACCTAATGAGACTCCATTGGAGAGAAGTAATGCCTCCTTTGCAAGTAAGTACACAACATAACTGACACACGTAGGAATGAGCGAGGGCCATAGCAGTATGCACAGCTCGGGGAGACACTGTTTCCTTTGAGTTATCCAACGCATCTTGCTCTTGCAATCTTTCTGCCTACTCTTCTGCATAGATCCTTGAGAGGAAAATATTCCATTTAGGACTATGGGTTCACTCTGACATTGTCCAGTTGTGGGTCTCTGTGTTAGTTCCTTTCTAATTCAAGAAGGTTCTCTAATATAGCTAAACAAAGTAGAATATCATCATTATTTTTTTTGCTGTGTATCTTTAGCAAAGTAATAGTATTTGGTTTTCCTCCTAGGTCCATGCCCCATCTAGTTTCAGGTTCTTGGCCACCTAAGCAGTATCAAGTCTTGGTTCCATCTCAGGGAGTGAACTTTACATCAAACCGGAGGGTGGTTGTTTACTCCCACATTTGTACCACTATTACACATCTTGCAGAAAGGCCATTGTTATAGGTAGTAAGGTTTAGAGCAGAGTTGGTTGATTGCCTTTTTCCTCTAGTAGCATGCAACATACCTTTTAATATATGAACACTAGTCAGTGTAGGTAAAGCCTCTAAGCACAAGCTTGACTTCTCCATGCTCAATGAGATACATTAAGTGTTGTCTTCAGTAACAGGGCCTTACCACCAGTTTGTGGGAAACAACCAATAGTCTGGGCAATAGCCTAAGATAGCTGGGGGTTTCCATGGAGCCCCTTTAGCCAATGACTCAACTAGATGTAACCCAATCCTGGAACTGGAGATTTCAGTTGGTGGCATAAAATGTTCAGTTGAGGCATTGTCTCCCCATTATTTAATGACTCTATTTAGATTCCTTTCATGTGTGCATATTTTTTCTTTTTTTAATAATACAATAAAATAAGACAAAAACTAACACATTGGAATTGAACAAAACGAATAGAAAGAAAAGAGCCCAAGAGAAGTCATCAGAATCAGAGAACTACACATTCATACACTCAGGAATCCCATAAAAACACTAAATAGAAACAGAGGATAGCTTCTTTTCTTAACATCAGTTATAAAACCATATAATTTGACAAGGACAAGACAGAATCTTAAAAGTGAGCAAATCCTTCTCTCAGTGAAAGGGCCTCACAATTGAAATCAACCTAGCAAAAAATGCCTACTCACAAATTTCATTCAGGCCTACAAAGCCTAAGGCAAGCTAATCAAAATAAGAAATATAGAAATGCCTCCCCCCCATACACACATGAATTGATTCCAATAACAAAGTTCCAGAAATCAGTTTCAAAATGAAACCAGTAGAAAATTAGCAGAGAAGTAAAAAAATTTTTTAAAAATCACTTCAAGTTACAACATGTGACTATAAAATACACATTAGGTTAGCCCAGGAAGAAGGCAAGAAGACCATCAAGATAAATGGACAGGATAAAATTCAAAGGAGGGCTAACAGAGGGGTAGGGGAATAAGCTACACAAAGATTGGAGTATAGAGAATGACTGTCAAAAGGGGCAGAAACGAGAATAAAGGATTATAACACATATGAGAAGATACTTTTAAGGAACCAATTATTTGTATTTTAACAAAAACAAAAAACAAAAACAAACAAACAAAAACATACAGAGCTGATCGTGGTGGCACACACCTTTCATGCAAGCACTTTGAAGGCTTGTATCTCTGAGTTTGAGGCCAGACTGGTCTATATACCAGGCAGCAGGACAGTCAGGACTATTATTAGTGAGGACTGTCTCAAAACACAAAGCAAACAACAACCTTATGCACGCAAGCAAGCATGCACAGAATAACAATTCATGCACTAAGACATTTCCAATATGAAAACTTGTAGTAGTTAAAAGTACTGAATTCATAAAAAGATTTCTTCACTGTTTCTTTGTGGAATAAAAATAAACTAGCTAACAGTTTATAAAGACTGAGTGCCATGGTCAGCATATCCATTGCAACTTTATTTGAATCCTATTACAGGGTCTGACCTTCACAAGTTGCTTGCATTTAAGCAAGTCTCTTCCCTTCCCTGGGCATTCACTTCTTCAGATACTTAAGGAATAAGATGAGCTAATCCCAAATTAAATGAAGTGACTATATTCATAATAGAACTCTCTTTTAGCAAAGGCAAGTAAATTTGTCTAGCAGAGGCCTGGAGAAAGCAACCTTTATAAAGCCAGCTTTGGGGTCCAGCACTAAGAACTGTCAGCACAGGCCCGTAGTCCTAGCACACAAGAGCTGAGACAAAAAGAGTGTAGCCTACACTTGTCACATTTTAAAGTAGAACACTAATAAAATTTAAAAGGAGATTTTTAAAACTGTCTTATAAAAAATAATTGGCAGATCTCTTCTGTAGTATCAAATAGACATCTGAACTATGCCTAACAATACTAGCTTAGCCCTAAAGTAAGGCTTCCAGATGTGATCTGCTGTGTCTTGTTCCCCACTCTATAATACAAATCTACTTGAAAACACTTGTTTACAAAACCATAAAACACTTTCCATAAATAATTAAAATCTATGTTGTAGGCTGCATCATCAAATACACGAAAGCATCTTTATTACAACAATGTGACTTAAATTTCAAGAGGAAGTGTTACTGAAAATCATTACTGTTCTTCATTGGCAATGACAAAAGGCAATCCTCATGGCATTACAGACTTGGAGATGAAAATATTTAAAGAAAATAAATATTCATAACACATTTAGTGAATTTAGGTGCAATCACAACCAACAGTCTACAACAGATCTTTCTGTCACTAACATGCATCAATATCAGAAATATTTACACAGACAAGCCATCTTCCTAACAGTAATCAATCAAAGGTATATGCAACACAATCCATGTTGTTTACTAGAAGGAAAGTGTTAAGACTTTGGACGCTAAATACTATACAAAGTCAAGCTGAATTCTCTCTGAGAAAAACCACCACCATCAGTCACTGTCTACTCAATAGTCAGAGTGTGAACAACACAACTCATCACTCTGATAATAACATTTCCATTTATGAAGGACCTTCCTAAAATGAGATAAGAAGTAATAACACACTTGCCAAGGAGAACTCTGTATATAACCAAATATTTGCTGAGCCAACAGGCCAACCTATCACAAACCAAGGACCTACTTGCTTCATGGCAGTCTCTCCAATTTTGTCTGAATGTTTGCGGATGCTCTCCAGAAAGTCTTTGAGATCAGACATAGAAACATCCTTTATTTCTTCCCGAAGCTTGGGGATGTTGTCCACCATCACCTTACAGAATCGATAGTGGCTCACTTGAGGCAGATAGGTGTGTTCCAGATGCTCCAGTGTCTTCAGTGCAGGATAATGCCTACAAAAGAAACCAGCCACCTCAGTCTTTCTGGGACGGACAAATACATTAACTCGAGAAAAAAAGATCTAACCTCGATTAGCTTTCATTGTACATTAGGACAAATCTAATGTAGTGTTTTAATAAAGTTTTCTTAAAGATTAAAAATTAAGCCGGGCGTGGTGGCGCACGCCTTTAATCCCAGCACTTGGGAGGCAGAGGCAGGTGGATTTCTGAGTTCGAGGCCAGCCTGGTCTACAGAGTGAGCTCCAGGACAGCCAGGGCTATACAGAGAAACCCTGTCTCAAAAAAACAAAAAAAAAAAAAACAAAAAAAAAAAAAACAAAAACAAAAAAATAAAAATTAATATATGCTTTAAAGACTAATATAAAATCAAAAAACATCCAAAAAACAAATAATCATGAATACCAATGAAATTTATCACATATAATTTTTAAAATAATCTCAATATCAAAAGGCCATTCTACAAACTGAAATACTCCAAGAAGACTTCTACTGAAGGTAAAAAGACAAACTTGGAAAATCATATGCATGTGTTTGTGTGTGTTGTGTACACACACATACATGTATGACAAAAGTATCCACATTAACACAAAACAGGGTTTCAGGGAAATTAATGGAACTGTTCCACAGAAGGGCTGCTACCAGCCTTGCCCACAGTACTTCCATTACCTTACTTGTAGTTCCCCTGGGAAGCTTGTCTTCTGAAAAACCATCATTGATATTAAAACAAAACATATTTGGAGCAAAGGATGGAAAATATATATAGTGGTAAAGTAAATAAATATGTGCTAAAATGAAAAAAATTTAATTTAAAATAATTAAATTCCTTAACTTCTTTGAAAAAATGTTTTTAAAGTACTAATTTAATGGTATATGGGCTCATAAAATATATGAAAATCAAAAATATGTAACAGGAAACAAGAAAGAAAAACTGAGCTACTAAAACAAAGCTAGCAGTATATATATATATATATATATATCAAAGTGGAATAGGCAAAGACTTTAAACTGAGATGCACATAAGTGTTCATATAGCAAACTCCAAGAAAGCAAATCGAAAAATATTTGAAATAGGTTAAAAAGATGCATCAGTGGTTAAGAGGACTAGAAACTCTTACAGAGTACTGGGGTTCAGGTCCCAGCAAATACATAACCACTTACAATCATCTATAACTCCAGTTCCAGGGACATAGCACTCTCTTTTGGTCACCTCAGGAACTGTACACACATGGTATATATACATACATGCAAGCAAAATATTCAAACACATAAAGTAAATGAATCTAAAAAAATGTTTTAATATTTTCAAATCAATAAAAAATAAAAGCATATACTCCAATATATTTAAAACAAAACAAGTAGAAGGAACAGAAACCAATGAGACAGAAAAAACTATAAAACAGAAAAATTCAACCCTAATTATATTAACTATTAAAGGACTATAAATTCCAACTAAACAAATGTCTCAATGTGGGATTTTAAAAGGCATAAACATTTTAGATACAAGAAGCATACTTTAGATTGAAAAGCACAAATAGGTTAAAAGTGAAAGAAGTCATGAAGAGAACGCCAATAGCTTCTGCTCTAAGATCAAGAATTGACAAATGGGACCTCATAAAGTT
>NW_022196903.1:78540887-78561010 GCF_008632895.1 Mastomys coucha
AAAAAAAAAAAAGTGAAAGAAGAACAATAAACTACAGAATAACCTCAAGTAACTGGAGTTACTTAAGGTTATTTTAAGTTTTAGCATTTAGTATTAAGTTTAGTATTTTAAGTTTCTTTTCATTATGTAAAAAAAAATGGGTTTCTTAGTGTAAAAAAATGGGTTTACAACAAAAGCTTTCATACATGTATCATTGCATCTTGCTTACCTTTGCCCCCAGCACCTTCCTCCTTCCTCCTTCCTCCCCTTTCAACAATCACCATCTTCCCTCAGTCTCCTTTGGTTGTCACAGCATTTGTGCAGGGAAGGATGCTAATGTGTGCAGTTAAATCTACTTTCTGCACACAACAGAAAACATGGCTTGCTTGCATTTAATTCCCCCTTACCCTTTTGTTTCCTCTTCACTGTTTTCACACCTTCCTCCTCTCCTATTATCATGTCATATATATGCTAATTACATAATACTAATTAGCCTATAAATTATTTGTATAATCTAGATTTATCCTGGCATTTTAATGTAGAATACAAAATAAGAGGGTTCATAGAATTTTCATACCTTATTCATACATATATTTAAATTTCAAGCTAGCTTGTACATGAGAGAAAGCATGCAACATTTTCTAACTTATTTAATCTAACATAATGATCTCTCCATGCTCCATTTTCCAGCAAATGTCCTAATTTCGTTTTTCTTTATGGGTGAATTGTGTATATTAACCACATTTTCTTTATCCATTCATCTGGTAATGGGTGCTAAAGTTGGTTTTATACCTTGGCTTTCATGATTAAATACGTAAGTGCACATGATGTGGAAGTGCCTCTGCGGTATGGCTCACTCTGTGGTGTGCTGACTTAGCATCCTTCAGGTACATACCCAGGAGAAAGGTAGCTTGATAGTAGGATAGTTCTATTATATAGTTAGCTTTTTGATTAATCTTTAAACTGTTGTCCACAGTGTTTATATCTTCACGAGGGTCTTTACTATTTCATTCATATATGCCCTTTTCCCACATCCTCAGCATTTTCTGTCTTTTTCTTTCTTCCTCTCTTTCCTTCTTTCTTTCTTGGATAATTGCTATTCTAACTAGGGTAAGACAGAGATGGGATTTATTTTTATTTATTTTGTTTCTGTTGTTTTAATTTTTTTTTTGCTTATGTAGGGAGAGCACAATTACAGATACATGTAGGGGCTCAGAGAACAACTTGCACTAATCCTTCCTGATAGGCACTTTACCCAATGAGCATCTCACTGGCCCCCAGGGATGGAATCTCAGTATAGGTTTAGTTTACGTTTTCCTGACACTAAAGATGTTGAAAGATGTTGACCATCCCTTTCACATATTTTTAGGCACTTGGTTTTCCTTTTTAAAGAATTATTTGGTTCATTTTCCTATTTAGTAACTAGATGATTTATTCATTTGGTGTTTAATTTTTTCGGTTATTTATTGCATCTTGATATTAATCACCTAGCCAATATACAGTTGGCAAGGATTCTGTTACACTCTGTGGGTGTCTCTTCATTCTGCTGTTTGTTTGTTTTTTTCCTATACAGAAGTTTTTTTTTTTAATTTTAAGTAGTCCTATTTGTGAATTCTTGCAATTGTTTCCTGAGTTCTGAAATCTTGTTAAGGAAGTCCTTGCCTACAACTACACTTTGAGGTATCTTGCTTACATTTGCTTGTCTTCAGTGGTTTTAGTAAGTAAAGTCACTAATCTATGAACTGACTATTAATATGTCTTGAAGAAAAATAAGTATTTCTGGCAATTCAGAGAGACATAATAAAAGAACAGATACTATTCATATGATACCTAAGAAAGCTTCTATAGGCATACTAAGATTCATAAATCAACTAAAAACAACTAGCTGAGTGTGTTGGAACATGTCATAATCCCAGAGTTTGGGAGGCAGAAGCAGGAGGGTGAAGAGTTCTAAGTAAGCCTAGGCTATATAACAATCTGTTTCCAAAAAGTTCTGCACATGTATAACATTTTTTAACATAAAAATTAGACATAATAGCATTCACCTATAGTCACAGCACTCAAAAGGCAGAGGTAAGAAAATCATCACAAGTTTGGGGCCAGACTGGGCCACATAATGAAATACTGCCAAGAAAGGGGGTGGGGGCAGATAAGATATATTTGGTGGCACATGCCTTTGATACCAGAAGGCAGAGGCAGGAGGATCTCTTTAAGTTTAAGACCAGCCTGTTCCACATAGAGAGGCTCCAAGCCAGGCAGTGTTAAATGATGAGACTGTGTCTCAAAACAAAAGAAGGAAAATGCTTTTTATTAATATCCTGTATATACATTTAGAAATCTTTACAGGTTTAATCCCTCTTTACTCTTTTTAGTCAGAATACAGTTTCATTATGGCATCTCCTTCAATGCCATTATTTGGCTCTTATCCATCCTTCCCCTACTGCCTTCCCTATTGTCCCTGTGTCTCTTCTCAGCTTTACCTGTCAACCTCCTGCTCTCATACCACATGCCCCACTGCTCTGTGTCCTTCATTTATCTCTACACCTGCATATCCCTCCATCCCTTCTCAAGATATCCTTTCTGCCTGCATGACTTCAAAAAAAGTTTAACTGTCAAAACTATATATGCCTCTTGAATTGTAGGCTCATTAAAGTAAAATAGGTATTAAATAAGAAGGAGCAGGCTGGCTAAACAAACTATGATACATCCGTGTATTAAAATATCAATAAACTGATTTAAATATTTACAATATTATTGAATACAAAACATTTGAAAATAACAAACACTTCTCAAGCTTTTGCCTAAGGTCAAAGACAGCACTGGTTCTCTTTAGTTTTGTGTCTGGCTCACGCATCCTCTACCTCTGAATAATGTACTAAATAGGTTTTTAGAGCAAAGAGCTGAGATGGGAGTTTGATTTATCCTTTTCATGAATGATGCTGATACTGCAATGTTTCCAACATTGTGTACTAATTTAAAAACAAACAGACCTTACAAATACAATCATAGTATTTATAAAGCCAGACATGGTGGCTCTTGCCTGTAATCACAGCACTTGAGAGGCTGAAGCAGGAGGATCACCATGAATTCAAGGCCTGGACTATATAGTAAGTTACAAGTCAGACTCTGTCTTCAAAAAAAGGTATAACTAGGCATATTTTATTCATAAATCATAGATATCTAGCACCAAATACAAATCATAGTCAAAAAAGTTCAAATAAATAACTAGGAACAAACACAAAAGTGAGAATCATATAGTGTTTTTTCTTTAGACAGCAAAATATTCATAATTTTCCTCTTTAGACTTTAAAATTCCCTAATTTTGACATTTGGCATCTGTCTAGAAAGGGAACTCATTCCTTCCATAGATGAAACAGATATACAGGTCTAGTTTGGACACCGTCTCTTTACAGCAGACACTTCAGCGATTCTTGACTCAACACACCCGAGACCACAGACTTGTTTCTTTCTTTCTTTGTTTATTGGGTTTTTTTTTTGTTCTTTCTCATAGGTTCTAAGAATTAAACTGAGTCCAAACAGATGGAGAAAAGAGAGGTTTGTTTATCTTAAACTTAGAAATAAAAGTACAAATATAAATCTGAAATAGTTGTTTTCATTAAAATTTTAGACTCTAAAACATTACAATTTTACATGATTTAACAAATGCAGAATGGCAATGACTCAACTAGGTACCAAGAACTGCATGTAATAGAAAGTGAACCACCAAGATAAATACATTCTGGGGTTTAGTTCTATCTAAGAACTCTGTTTACAGAATGAGAAGAATTCATCCATGCTGCCTGCAGACATGCAGCCCATGATGAAAACATCTGCTCTCTCAAATAGAACCACATTTTTCAAGGCTAATTAATGCAAAGCCCAATGATCCCTGGCAACAAGTAACAGCTCCTTATTTCCCACTGTCCCTTTTCCCCTGGCAAGCTTATGTTCCAAACATAATAGATCAATAAGATTATTCAAATTTCCAAAGTGTCTGATATCACAGATAGATAAACAACTAACCAATGGCAGGCAATTAAATATTTAGCACACACACACACACAATCCCATTTATAGAGTCCATGGAAATCTCATACAAGATCTTGGCATTCCTTTTGTCAACCTATACATTATTAAAGCTAAATGCAAAGGGCTGGAGAGGTGGCTCACCAGTTAGGAATGCTTATTCTTCTTGCAGAGGACCCAGGTTCTGTTCCCAGCACCCACACAGTTCACAACTATCTGCAACTCTACTTGAAGGGTGCACATATATGCACTCAGACACACATACACATAAAATTCAATAGTTTTTAAAAACTGAATGAAGGATGTGGAGATGGCTCAGTCAGTAAATAATACTGCATAGGCATAAGGGCCAGAGTTTGGATCCCCAGCCCACATAAAAAGCCCAGTATGGTGGATATGCCTATAACCCAGTTCTGTGAGGCGCAGACAGGTAGATCCCTGAAGTTCACTGGCTGACCTTGTCTCAAAAAATAAAGGTAGATGTGATTAAAAAAAAAATCAATTTCTGGCCACCACAAACACGTGTGTGTGTGTGTGTGTGTGTGTGTGTGTGTGTGTGTGTAGACAGATATAGATATACCTGCCTACATGTAATATACACCCACACTGACAAGTATATATACCACATATTGCAATATATACAAATGAAACAGGCATTTAAAACAACTGAGGAATGGAGATGACTCATTGTTAGAGTACTATGGAACCAGGCAATGGTGGTACACACTTTAATCCCAGAACTCGGGTGAGGCAGGCCAATCTCTAAATTTGAGGCCAGTCTGGTCTACAGGGTATAAGTTTCAGGACAGCTAGTGCTACACAGAGAAACCCTGTCTCAAATAAACAAACAGCACTTTGGATCCCAGCACCTATATCGGGCAGCTCACAACTTTATAGGACTCCAGTTCCAGGGGATCTGACACCCTCTTCTAAACTCTGGGTGTACCTATACCCAAATGCATTAATACACGTATACACAACTCATACACACATATACACAAAATCAAAAACTTAAAAAATTAAATCTTAAAAAATATAAAAATTAATTAACTAATGAGGTCAAGTGTGGTGGTAACACATACCTTTAATCAGGTGACAAAGGTAGTAGGATCACAGAGTGTTTGAAGCTAGTCAAAGCTGCATAGTAAGAACCTTGTCTTGAAAAAGAAAAGAAACCTGAAAGCCAGTTCCTCCATTTCATTTGCATTGTACTCACTCTCCTCTTTTCTAAGACAGTGGTTCTCAACCTTCCTAATGCTGCGACCCTCATGCTGTGGTGACTCCCCAACCATAAAATTATTTTCACTGCTACTTCATAACTGTAATTTTACTACTGTTATGAATCACAATGTAAATATCTGTTTTCCAATGGTCTTAGGTGATCTCTGTGCAAGGGTTGTTTGACCTCAAAAGGGTAGTAGCTGAATGCTATTGTAAAAAGAACTCTTTCAAGGTGATATTTTTTTTAATTCTACTAAGAGGTCCCTGAAAGTGAATCACAGTTATCTATTTTCCTCTCCTTCATAACAATAAAATATGAAATAAAAGCTTTCACTGCAGAAAAATAGCAGCTCCTTTCCTAATAGAAGAACATTATTAACAAAGATATGTGATAGGGAAACTTTAGGAAACATAAAACTCAACAGCATAAGCAATATTTACAGCTCAAAATGGAATAACCAGGTCTCCAGCCATGAGAGCTTAACAAGAAACAGATATGATGCAACACTTTGTAAACAAGTAGGTCCTATCTACTACCTAACCTGTCTTCAGCCACCAAGCAGCAGGCAGTAGACAACTGTGAACTCCAAAGACGAAAACAAACAAGGTGGGCTATCTACCTGAAGGTGATCTCTACATCATGGTCACAGTCAGCGAAAGTCTCAGAGCCCAAAGATTTGCTGACCTAAGGCCCCAAAAAGGGGAAACCTGCATAGGGTTTGCCTGGAGTCTCTGCTGAGTACTAGTTCAGACAGAGGGGTATGTGAGGTAAGGAAATAGGGAGAGAAGCAGTGGAGGACAGAAAGAGAGGAGAAGAGGACAGACTAACAGGAGGTATGAGATGAATACTTAGGCAGGTCAGAAAACGCAGAGAAATGCCCTAACCCTAAACAGCCAAATGGCACAGTTCATAGGTACCACTGAACTATCCAGACCAGATTAAATATTCTGTAAAGCTGACTGTTCTTGGCTTAGCAGAACTTTTTTGTTGTTTTTGTTGTTGTTGTTGTTGTTGTAGAATGTCTCACTTTGCATCCCCAGTTGGCCTGGAACTCACTATAGAGATAAGATTGGCCTCAAACTCACAAAGATCCACCTTCCTTACTTCCTGAGCGTTTAAAGGTATAAGCTATCACAGTCAGCCATAGCAGAGCCTTAAAATGGGAGTGGGTCTGGAAGTATCAGATCTGCAAATTAGTACTTCCCAAAATAAACCACAACATTAAAAAAAAGGTCCTCCCAAATCCAGACACTCATCAACATAATATTACAATGTCCATTATCCAGTCAAAAAAAATTTTTGACCTATAACCAAAACAATAAAATTAGTCTTCAAAAGTAGATTCAAAAAGTGGCAAATATGTGTATGTATATATATATATATTTATATATATATATGTATATGTATATTTATAATATACATATACATATATATAATATATATTTAAAAAATCCAGGATGAGATCTATGTGTATGTACTTAAAGAGAAATACAAAGTAACAAGAGGAAACAACAAAAAGCAATGGAGGAAAAAACAATGTGGAAACTGCAGCTCTGGTGATACGCTGTTTTTCTAGCATGCACAAAGCCCCCTGGATTTCATTCCCAGCAACATAATCTAAGCTCACAGAAGGAAGAGGTATAAAGTTCTGAAGGAGTTCAAGGTCATCCTCAGTTACATATAATAAGTTCAAGGACACTTGAAATACATAGTGAGACCCTGTCCATTTTTTTTAATGGTTTTTATTTCATTTCTTACTGTATATATGTAGATGTGGCAGAGGTATGTATCACAGTGCATATGTGAAGGTCAAGGAACACTTTTGGGGAATCTCTTCTTTTACATGAGTTCTAGGTATGGAATTCAGATTTGTGCAACAGAACTCTACCCACTGAGCCATCTCTCCAGACCCCCCAAATTTTTTTTTAAAATAACTCCGAAGCCTTCTTCCGACCTTCATGAGCACCAGGCATACCTCTGATACACAAACATACATACAAGACAAATATTCATAAAATAATAAATGACTAAATCTAAACCTTTTAAATAATAATAAGCACTGACTATCATAAGATGATGTCAGACAGATAAAAGATGCAGCTGCTTTGAGAAGCAGTCAACCAGTTTCTCAGAACAACAGAGCACAGACGCTAGCATCAGTCAGCAATTCCACTCACAGGTAGATTCCCAAGAGTACAAAAAAGAGTTTAGTACTGACTCACACCAAAGCATGGCTGAATCCTAAAAACACTGTAAAAGGGAGAAGTCAACATTAAAGGTCACAAACTGTGTGGCCCTATTTATATGATAGTCACAATATGAAAAAATATGGATAAATGTAAAGTGGCAGCTTCGCAGACTAAGGGATAGAACAATGGGAGCAGGTTTCTTTTCTGATAACTGCCACGCTCTGCAGGGGAGCGGTGAGGACACAACCTTGTAAATTTCTGAAGACAACAGTAAGCTGTACAAATAAAATGGTGATGTGACGGTATAGAAAAAACAACAATTATTTACATAAACTATTTCAGAAATGCCATATTTCTGAGAGAATTCACAGCTATCATTCTAATCCAAAAAGACATAGTAGAGAATTCAGATCTATATAAACAAATAAAAGTATCAGAATCACTTAAAATATGTAAATAAATGAAGAATTTTTTTTAATCTTACTTTTAAAACATTTTTATGTAAGACTTTTTAGCCAAAATGAAACTGTATTATAGGCACTATGTCATATTCTGATATATGAGCAATTATATCAATAACACCAAGGAAGAGATGGTAAAACAGAGGTATAGTTTTAAATTTGTAATTGATAATTAAATATGTATATGTGGTACAGTGAGATAACTTCATGTACACAACAGGTAATAATTAAATCTATAACGCATTTCAATATGAATGGACACTACTACTGCAAAAATCTTGTTTATACATGATTTGCCATAATTATTTAAAGACCCACTATTAGTTAAAGAAGATTATTGTAAGCTTAGAAGCAAGCATGTCAAAGAAATTTAGAGCTATGGATTATAAGACACTAGTGAGGACAAGATAGACTCCTCAAATCTAGTTAACTGACTGAGAAGAAAGCAGATACACAGAGAAAGATCAAGTAACAGTGAGAACAAATGGAAAATAAATTACTAAAAGCCATACAAAGACAACTGTGTCAGACATAAAAAGTCTAAAGAGCTCAACTAAAACTCAGATTGTACACGTGTCCTTTTAAAAAACAGCAAAATCAAGCTATGCATATTGACAATCTCTTATCTCCAAAAATCTCTTATCTCCAAAATAGAAAAAAAGGCAATAAAATAACATGCCTGCACTCCTCAAACCTTAAGAGGTTATGGAAGTCAAGAAAAGACTCAAGACAGCTCAATATGCAAGGAGGGCGCCAGAGAGACAGGAAAGTGGTTGAGGGTACTTGTTGCTCTCACAGACAACCCAAGTTCAGACCCCCGCACCTAAATCAGACAACACACAAATGCCTGTAACTATAGCTCCAGGGGATCCAATGCCCTCTTCTGGCCTCTATGGGTATCCATACACATGTAGCAAAAACACAGATGTACACACAGAGACACATAAATAAATAATAAAATAAATCTCTTTTTTAAGTATTGTAAATAAAAGAAAATTTTGGTAATAAAGACCAATTAATCTTACCTTTTGGTTTTCATCTGGTCTCTCAGTTTGCTGTACATCTCTAGGACTTGAAAGAGAAAACAGATGTCACATGCATTATTTAAACAAAATAAACAACTAGCTCGGCTAAAGAAATTACATCAAGAATCCTACTCCATTCCCAGTTCCTCACCTGGAAGACACAGCATTAGCTTATCAACAGTGGCAGAAATATTTCTCTGTTGTAGTCGACACTGCTTCAGCTCTTCCATTGCTATCACCAGCTTGGCAAAAGGGGGAAAAACAGAATTATGCCAAGAACTGTAAATAAAAAGTTTTCAGTTACATTTTCCTACTCTGCATTCAATTCATCCAAGAATCCCAGTTTCCTAGTAATAGTCTACCATGCAAGCTAAGAACTGCCTTCCTCGATCCCACCACACTGCATATGCATCTAAACAGGGCACAAAGGCTATGTATGGGGAGCCAGGACATTTGCCCATTTTCTCCACAGCCTACCAAACTCCATGATCTACATTTCCTTGTGCCCGCTGGGCTCCTAGAGGAAGGCAGTTCTTATCTTCAAGAACTTATTTATCTCTAACAAACAAGCTCCCCACTTAAAAGATACAATCTTATACAAGATCCAGTTTACTGGAGATTAATTTACTCTTCCCCATAGTCATCCCAAAATGTAACCAACTCTATCTGTAGAATATGGACTGTGTGAAATGAAAAACAATCTACATATCTGTTTTCAGGATCCACACACACACACACACCTAAAAATTATATCCCTTAAATATGTGAAAAGAATAAAGAGAATGAAGGTGAATGATATGGAAGAGGAATGTACTTCAAGTCAGAGATGGTTGACTTTGACCTCAGCTTTGTGGATCATTATAAAATTTCAAATCATCTGTTCTTGTTTCCCCATCAATAAAATAGGGGAAATACCAGTCCTGTTAATTAAATGGATGTAAACTATAAGTATAAATTGTAAAAGCTTAAATGACAAGTTTGTCAATTAACAATTGATTATGCTTTTTTTAAAGAAATACTTGTTGAGTACTCACTTTATAACATTTGTTGTTTAGAAAGTCAGAAGAGATGCAACAATGAATAAAACAAGCAAACCTTCTAATAAAGTAGACCTAATTCTAATGGAGAGAGACAAACAAAAACAATCATGTAAGTAAAAAAATATGTACCAAAAGTACAGTAGCACAATGGAGAAAAAACAAAAAGAATGCAGGTAATGAGGGTAAGACTGCAATTTCCAACAAGGTCCTCAGGAAAGTTCCTATTACATGCTAGGTAATATATAAACTAGGTGGGGTACACGTGCCTGTAACCCAGGACTCTGGAGACTGAGACAGGAAGATTGTTGTAAGTTCATGGGTTCTAGGCTACATAGTAATACCTTGTTTGAAAAAAATCCAGATATTTGATATATTATCAGACATAAAATAAGTAAAATCATTATACAAAAGAGGGTGGGAGTAATATAAGTCAGGTATGGTGGCATATTCCCAGTAATCACAATTGGGAAAGTGGAAGCAGAAGGATTAGTTCAAAACAGGCTTGGTCTCTGCTCTATACTTTATCTCTACATTTGCTCTGTGAGTATTTTGCTCTCCTTCTAAGAAGGACCGAAGCACCCCCACTTTGGTCTTCCTTCTTATTGAGCTTCATGTGGTCCTGATTATTTGGAGCTTTTGGGCTAATATCCACTTATCAGTGAGTGAATACCATGTGTTTTCTTTTTTGATTGGGTTACCTCACTCAGGATGATATTTTCTAGTTCTATCTATTTGCCTAAGAATTTCATAAATTTATTGTTTTTAATAGCTGAGTAGTACTCCATTGTGTAAATGTACCACATTTTCTGTATCCATTCCTCTGTTGAAGGACATCTGGGTTATTTCCAGCTTCTGGCTATTATAAATAAGGCTGTTATGAACATAGTGGAGCATATGTCCTTATTACATGTTGGAGCATCTTCTGGGTATATGTCCAGGAGTGGTATAGCTGGGTCCTCAGGTAAGATAAAGTGTAAAGCAGAGACTAAAGGAAAGGCCACCCAGAGACTGTCCCACCTGGGGATTCATCCCATATACAGTTACCAAACCCAGACACTATTGTGGATGCCAAGAAGTGCATGCTGAAAGGAGCCTGATATGGCTGTCTCCTGAGAGGCCCTGCCAGAGCCTTACAAATACAGAGGCGGATGTTAGCAGCCAAACATTGGACTGAGTGTGGGGTCCCTAATAGAGGAGTTAGAGAAGGGACTGAAGGAGTTGAAGGGGTTTTGCAACCCCATGGGAAGAACAACAATATCAACCAACCAGACCCCCCAGAACTACCAGGGACTAAGCCATCAACAAAGGAGTACACATGGCTCGAGCTGCATATGTAGCAGAGGATGGCCTTGTCATGCACCAGTGGAAGGAGAGGTCCTTGGTCCTATGAAGGCTCGATAGATGCCCCAGTGTAGGGAATCGAGGGTGGGGAGGTGGGAGTGGGTAGGTGGGTGGAGGAACACCCTCATAGAAGCAGGGGGAGGGAGGATGTGATAGGGTGTTTCCAGGAGGGAGGGAAACCTGAAAAGGGGATAATATTTGAAATGTAAATAAAGAAAATAAACAAACAAACAAACAAAAACAGGCTTAGGCTACCCGAGACCCTGACTGGAAAAGGAAAAACCACAAGAGTAGAGGTCTGAGCCAGGTGAAGATGGAGGAAGAACATTCCAGCAGGTATGGAAGACTATTCAATGATTTTTATTTTTTAAACACAGCCAAGATAGGCTGTATTTTATTTCATCACACCCTGTAATGGCTGTGTTCATTTTATTCAGGTAAACATTACAATTAGTAACAACTGCACCCAAGTACTCCCAACACACTGTTTATGCTCAGTATGCCCCAGAGTGCAGAACAGCCATCAGCACAACAGAAAAGGCATTGTAAAGGTAAAGTGGCCTTACTTCCTTGCCCTCGTGCTGCAGTTTCCTATTAGTGTCCGTCACCTGGTTCTGTGGAGAGAAGACAATTTAAACTCATAAAAGACAAACACCTAGACAACAGCTGTATAAAGCCCAAAGTGTAATATAAAAAGACTGGGGTTAGGTCTCTAGATACTTTCTGCATTTCAGCACATGGGAATCCAGCTGCTTGCTCTACAACTTAAACTCTTACAACTTCTCTACTAGGCATCGCCATGACCTTTTGCAAAAGAAAAAGAAAAGCATTAGAATGAACTTTAGATAGTACATTCCAAAGTAAGACAGTATCATACCCTCAAGACCACATTCTAACTTTGGAGAGAAAAGGGGGGAAAAAAATACAAAAGAAGAAAGAAAGAAAATGGAAAATAATCCAAAGAGCTTTACCATATGTGCAATGTCTAGAAAACAAATGTTAGCACAGGCATTGCTTACTTCTCAATGCACTCCTGAAAAGGCTAGGTATAATTTCAACTTTGTAACACAAGTCAAGTTGTTACTAGTTATCATCTTAATTCTACAAAATGAATTACTAAATAGTTTGGGATCATTAATTCATAACAGCTTCTAATACTTCATCAATTTCACCACCAGACAGTCGAAATAAGTGAATAAGCCTTAAATAAGCTATGACTTATAATTTAAAGGAGCAAGCACACACCCTTTCAATGATCTACTCTTGATGTTTCCACTAACATAAAACAAATACATTTTTAGAATAGCAATTCTTTATCATCTCAGACATTATCAAAGCATGGACAGTATTTAATTGTAAGCTTCTTAAACAGAGACAATCTGGCCTTGTACTAATGACTGTCACTCCTTATACTTTTACTGCAACTTCAACCCAGTATTTCCTGTAATGTTCCTTCAAGCATCAAGAAATGCTAGCTAATGTTATTAACACATATACACACGTGCATTGCATACATATACACAAAGAGGGGAAAATAACAAACACTATAAATGCTAAGGAAAGAGACATCATATGGAATACTTTCCACATTTATTTGATTCAACACCATCTCAAGAAACTAGTTTTTCAGAAAACACACTTTTTAAAATTTTTATCTTAAATTATACACAATAACTGGATAATATAGTCTGTAACAGGTTAGAGACTGTATCCCTGCTTTCAAAGATAAAATAAAATCTGACTTCTTCCAAAAAAATTTTTTTTTTTTTTTTTTTTTTTTTTTTTTTTTTTTTTTTGGTTTTTTGAGACAGGGTTTCTCTGTATAGCCCTGGCTGTCCTGGAACTCACTCTGTAGACCAGGCTGGCCTCGAACTCAGAAATCCACCTGCCTCTGCCTCCCAAGTGTTGGGATTAAAGGCGTGCGCCACCACCGCCCGGCCCAAAAAAATATTTTATAAAATCTGAGGAAAAGAAGCAATTGATGCTTAGGATCCTAGGAGCATTAGATGTGAAAAACACCATTAACTGTGAGCTCAGTGAGAGGAGAGAAAGAATGCAGCTGCTGAATGCAACTCTAAAGCATTCACCAAGGCATCACTTAAAACTGAAGCCAGCGATCTGTTTCCATTACAGTAAGACAGTAAATATTTTGTTTTTCACAAATTCTCTGCAATAACTAGCCAACATCGAAAGAACTGTAGCCACAAATAAAATGTTATGTGCTGGTATGTCTAGGACCCAATAAAACTTTATTTACAATAGGGGGCAAGCAGAATTGGGCCTACAAGCCAGAAGTTGTTATGCCCACTCTAAAGTAAAAGAAGATGGTAGGGTGACAAGATCAACTAATGAGAATGACATTCAGATGTCAGATATCATGAAGGCCACTGACAAACTTCAGCATGATTAAAAATGTTAAAAAAAAAAAGGGGGGAGCCAAATGTATATCACATGAAAAACAAATGAAGATATTTTTAGTCCATAGATAAAAGAAAGGTGATTTGGAGACCCTACACACTATGTCTGAACCCTGCGCACTTCATCCCACACCTAAACAATGGCCGTTTCAAATATCTTGAAGAGCTAACACAAGAAAGGCTGCTTCTAATGAAGGCCTCTCACTAGAAAACAGGATTCAGCTCAAAATAAGAGAAACCAATGTGTATAAAAAAAAAACAGTATGGTTTCAACAAACAGGATGTTTTTATCCTATTCAGGAGTTCTCCCAAAAGTAAAACCTCCAATACAACTACACTCACCACTATTGTTCATACTAAAATAGTCTTGTTTATTGCATCATTTCTCAAAGTTTCTAACCTCAAACTTATAGACACATATTTTACATTAAGACTCATGAATACAGACACAGAGATACAAACACAGAGAAACTATAGACACATGGGGACACAGACAGATACACAGAGAGAAACACAACAGAGGTACAGACAGACACATACACAGACATGAAATGAACAGAGACACAGAGAGAGACAGAAACAGTCTCTCTCTCACACACACACATACACAGAAAGAGAGACACACAGAGAGAAAGACATGTATATACAGACTGAGACAATTTTTAAGAAACAATATTTATCTTTACTAGATATAATACATTTTATTTTCTATTTAATTCCCTTCTGCTGAATTTCAAGTTTTCTTAGAACTACTGATCAATGTCTAGTAAACTGATTTCATGCAAACCAGGATTAAAAACAAATCCATAGGAGCCTACTCTACATCAATAGAAACCCTGAACATCTACAGTCAATGCTGTAACCACTGAGCCATCTCTCCAGCCTCCTAACTCTATGTCAATGGTAAGAAAAATAGTAACTATCTTAATTTCATTGTATATACTACAATGAAAAGAACTGTATAGAAAGACACTGATAATAAAAAATATGAAAGTGCATGCACATACATACACTGTATATATACTCATACAGAGATGCTGTGAACACAAAATAATGAGCATCACAAAAAGTGTAATGTTATTGTATTAACTTAGTGTTATAAGTGGTTGATTAATACTTAAAACTTTCTCACTTATAAATCCCTTTCTAGAGTTAAGAAATTCAACATTCTTCACCCAGGTCAAATGGGTCCCCCAGAGCAGAGCTTACCAGGTGTGCAGCTAGGCATTATTCCTCTCACCCTCTGAGGAAGTGCTTAAGAGTCTCAAGCAGCCAGGCTGTGGTGGTGCACGCCTTTAATCCCAGCACTTGGGAGGCAGAGGCAGGCAGATTTCTGAGTTTGAGGCCAGCCTGGTCTACGGAGTGAGTTCCAGGATAGCCAGGGCTATACAGAGAAACCCTGTCTCGAAAAACCAAAAACCAAAAACCAAAAAAAAAAAAAAAGAGTCTCAAGCAGCCAAAATACCAAAATGGAAAAATATGGTCAGGTATTCCTTCAGAAGCATTCAGACCAATCTGAAGGAATTTGCAATTTGAGCCAATGTAAAATAGGGGAGAAAGTAGAATCAATAAGAAATTAAGGTCAGCGATTGCTAAGTTTCCAGGTAATAATCTGTATCATTTTGCTTAAACCATATTCTACATCTCTTATATCCTTTGGTCCATCCTGGAGCGGGTCCCCAAGAGTACGTGGGAGAAGTTTGCAATGCACAAGACTAAGAAGCATAGAAAAAGAATAATCAAGATTGTGAGGGAGCTATGAGACCTGAGTGAGGAAAAGAGCACATTAGCAACAAATCGAAAGACTTGTTACATCTGAGATGGAGAAAGCAACTAAGAAACAGAGAAGAGAGAAGTATTTGATGATGTTGGCAATATTCTGTTTTTCAAGGTAGAAGATTTATATCATGTAAACCTTAAATCCAATGTGTTTGCAACTTCAAAGTATTGAAAGCTTTATGTAAGTAATGATATTTTATATATAACATATTGCATTGCATATCTGTTGTATAATCCCACAGCTGGAAACAGTATAGCACCTATATTTCAAACACATCAATATTTCTGTAGTTAAACACAAAAATTTACGTTAAATAAAAGAAGTTACAAAGTTTAATAGTTTAATGGTTTTATGTCCATGTTTTGCAGTCAAATTATTTTTTTAACTATTGCAGTTTTAGAACATATTTGTTATCTAATAGCTTGCTTATCCTTTCAATAAAATTATTTCTTTGCGTCAGGTGGTGGTGGCACATGCCTTTAATCCCAGCACTTGGGAGGCGGAGGCAGGTGGATTTCTGAGTTCGAGGCCAGCCTGGTCTACAGAGTGAGTTCCAGGACAGCCAGGGCTACACAGAGAAACCCTGTCTCGAAAAAAACAAACAAACAAACAAAATTATTTCTTTGCTTTTTTTTAGCAATATTGAGATGAATTTTATACCCACTATCCAGTTAACCCCATGAAGAAAAAAAGCTCTAGTAAAGATTCTAATTTAGATTCCAACAAGAAAAATAAACATATAAAGACTACAGAGAAGAAAATAAAACTATTATTAATGATAGAACAGATGAGCCTTCTTAGCAAATGGCAAAAATCTAAACTGTTTAACATAACAGAAATTTAGGAGAATAGTCTTCAGATCAACAAGCAAAGTCATCTAAGAGAAGGGATCTACTGTGACCTGCCTCTTTCCTGAGCATGAATCTCGCTGTAGGCGGCACTCCACAGCCACCACAGGTCTTTTCACCTTGGCTCCTCAAGTAAGTAATGGCAGCTTAATAATACATGGTGGGGGTGGAGGGGAGGGGAATTCCAGCAAAGAAGCTGGTGGCTTCAGGAGCAGTCTAAGTAACTGATCACTAGTTCAATCCACTTGTAGGCACTAAACTACTTTAAAAGAGTATTCTTTATATGGGTTTTGGTATAAATTCTTTTCCATACTTCATACAAATCTTTCTACACCCCAGGTACAATGAGATACACCTGTAATCCTAGTACTTGAGAAGCTGTGGAAGGCAGAAGTTGGAGGCCCAGAGAGGATACATAGGAAGACCCTATCTCAAAATAATTATCATCATCATCATCATTACAGAAGCCAAGAAATGAGAGTGAAGACATGGCAGAGCCAGATGAATGGAACCTTAAGTACTATACTAACCTAACCAAAGGGAGCTATGCAGGTTTTTAAAGGAAAATGATATGATCATATCTAAATGTACATGTACTTTGTTTAGTAATGATCACTTCATACCAACTTTGTGGTTTGGTCAGGCTGTCCACGTACCTTCACCTTGACTCTATATTTGAAAAGTAGGAATTAAAGTATCTACCCCATCACAATAAAACAAGCCTGTCCTACATTTCATGCAGCATGGCTCCCACTCTTTCAATACTAATCAGAACCCCAGAAGAGGACAAAGGAGCAAATGTCCAGTAGTGTCTCCTTACTTTGAGTTTCTGGGCTTCTCCTCGTACTTTCAGCAGCTCAGTAATAGAGTCCACAAAGCCCTGGTAGTGAAAGTTGCACATTTTCTCGATTTCTCTGTCATGATTGCGGATACGAGTTTCTAGCTTCTCCATGAATCGTCCATGTTCCTCACCATCATAGACAGACCTTTAAAGAGAAGATGGCATAAAGATTACAGCACTTCTGAGGAGAAGAAAATTACAAAGTCAGAAGAAACTTCTATAGAAACTAGATAGTTAGGATACATGAACCATAAACTGAACCCATACTATCACCACATTAAAAGAGTATTGGTTTTGTTTTGTTTTAGGAAAATAAAAAAAAAAAAGTTGCTTTCTACTTCACTTAAAAACATTTGGCACACCATCAGACTGTCATCACAAAATAAAAGACTTGGATTATAGCTCCTGTCCATTTCTCCATTTAGCTCATCTAGAAAAACTTGTTATCAATAAATTCAACTATCCAGTTACTCAATGACTCCACCTAAGAAGCTGAATACTACTAGAGAAAAAAATCTGACAGGCTGGCTAGATTCATTATAACTACATAGCTACAATCTAAAATAGTCACTCAACACTACTAGAAAATCCTACTGGAAATGGAATCCCTTGTCTAAAATGCCTGAAAATTAATGTTTCTGATTAAAGGAATTGGGGGAATATTTGTGTGAGTTACCTAGTATATAAGATTCAAATCCAAACATACAATTCATCATGTTTTCACATATAACTTATACTCAGAAGGTAAACCTATTCAACATCTTAGTGACTTAGTGTATGAATACAACAGATCACAAACATGAGGCCAGCCTAGCATTTTCCACTTTTGATGGCTACATACATTCCTTATGAGCATTCGTACATGGGATTTTTGAATTAGGAATGATCAACCCAGGCAAAGATTTACATCTCAAAAAAAATAATAAACACTCTATCGTGTAGAAACTTTAATTTCTCCTGCCTCAATGCTGATCCAGCCCTCTCACTCACTGTTCTAACTATACACTTCTCAGAAAGAAAGGGAATACACTTAACTATTTCTTCTTCCCTCATGAAGATCAGCCAACCTGCTTACCTCTCTACTTCCTCCTCTGTCTGCTCTCCACAAACAGAGCTCATTTGCAGCTAACCCTGTTTATTATTTCACAAACTTCTGCTCTATGTCATGTAATTTCCCCTCCCCATCAAATCATGTCTATATAAAGATCAGTGGAAAGCTTGCCCTGAAATGCACATCCCCAAACAGCTACCATGGGTTTTCTACTCTCCATCCTAGCAAAACATTTTCCACTTCTTTTCTTCCCACTAAAGCAAGTATTCATTTTACTCCTTTAATAGCAATATTTGCTGAGGCTTGGTGCCGACTTCTTCATTAAGCACTCTCTTCTGGAGAGGGCAATAGTAACCACATTAACATGGATTTGCCCCTTCACTGACACACCTTCTCAATCTCCTTTCTACAGCCTCCTCCTCTATTACATCTCTCTATGCTCTCTCACCAAGCAATCTCATGGATCAAAAATACCACTCATATAGTACTGATTTCCTGATGTATAATCTACAAGTGAGAGCACTATCCTGAACTCTAAACTCAAATTTCCTGTTACTACTGCAGTACTCCAATTGGATTGTTAAAAGCCATCCAAATGTCGTGTGTGTGTGTGTGTGTGTGTGTGTGTGTGTGTACATATATATGTCAAGTATCTACAATCATTTATCATCTGTCCATCCTCTCCCCATCTAATCTACTACTGAGTCATGACAACGCAACCTCCAAAACATGTCCTAAAATTAAATACAACCTACCACTTCTATTTAAATGATTGTCCAAATGTAAAACTAAGCCGTACCAGAGCAATTAAAAAGCCTCCAAAATGCCATTATGCATTCACTACCACCACTACCACCAATTACATAGTCTACACAGCAGTTAAAACAATCTCTTTAAATCAGTATTTCAGATATTACTCCCCCCCCAGGTTAAGTCTCTCCAAAGGCTTCTGTATTAATAAGGGTTCTCTATAAAAACAAACTTACAGAATGACTAAATGTATGTATGTGTGTGTATGTGTGTGTATGTATGTATATATGTATGTATGTATGTACATACATATGTGTATGTATAAAGGAAATTTATTAGAATGGCTTACAGGCTGTGGTCCAGCTAATCCAATAATGGCTGCCTATCAACAGAAGGTCCAAGAACCCAGTAGTTATTCGGTCCACAAGACTGGATGTCATAGCTTGTCTTCAACGTATGCTGCAATCCCTAAGTAGGCTCTAATGCCCATAAAGGAAGGGACTTGTAGCAAGAGCAAGAACAAGCTCAGGTTACATGGTAAACTTGTGGACCATTGTCAAACATTCAGTTTCTGGTAAGACCTAATAGCAGGTTAAGAGCTGTCTTTCAAAGACAGAATAAGTTCATAATAAGATGATGGCAGAGCCTTGCCTCAAAATCCCAAAGGTCTCTTCTGTGACTCACAAATAGAGGCCTTCCAAGGGTTCCAAAAAGCATCCCTGTCTGCTACTAATACCTCAAGTTTCATCAGGTCTGCTGGATCATATAGTGGTGGAGCTGCCTGCACAACAGCCTGGACATGTTAAAGAGCCTTCTCCTGATACAGGTTCCGTGTAAAGCTAGCAGTTTTCCAAGCCATTTGGTATATGGGTCACAGTAACTTACCAAAGTGAGGACTATACTCTCTCTAGAATCCAAATAGGCAAACTAAACATAGTGAATATCTCTGCATGTCCCACACCTCTGGTCTCCTAAGAATTTTACTGAGTTCAGTATGTTGAACAAGAATGGCCCCATAGACTCAAATATTTGAATGCTTAGTCACCAGTGAGTGACTGAGAAAGATTAGAAGATTAGGTAGGCTAGAGAGATGGCTCAGCGGTTAAGAGCAATGACTGCTCTTCCAAAGGTCCTGAGTTCAAATCCCAGCAAC
>NW_022196903.1:78561332-78586889 GCF_008632895.1 Mastomys coucha
GGGGGGGGGGGATCTGAGGTTTCAAATGCCAAACCCAATGTCTCTCTCTTTCTGCCACCTTCAGATCCAAATGTAGAGCTCTCAGCTATTTCTCCAGCACCATGTCTACCTGTGTGCCACCATGCTTAGTGCCATGATGAACAAAACCTCTGAAACTGTAAGTAAATCCTAATTAAATGCTTTCTTTTATAGGGGTTGTTATGGTCATGGCATCTCTTCACAGAAATAGAACAGTGACCAAGACACTGAGGTAGAAGTCCTTTGAACTTTACATGGATTTATTTCAAGAAAGAACACCACATCTGGTACTTCAATTGGGAATCACTACTTGATAAAGTTTTTGATAGTCAACTGTCATTCTCCACCCAGGCATCTTTCAAGTCCTTGATGGTAGCATTAATTTCTGCAATTGTTCTAGGAATGCAACACTGTATTGATTCACTATTTTTCCTGGAACAGGCAACTCTAAAGGCACTTAACCTTTCCAACCACAACTATAATAGCCCTCATGCCAGGTTAGGGAACTAGTAGTACAAGAACTCTTCCAACTTCTACATATACCTATCCCAAATATATATATTGGGGGTGGGAAGGTTGGATGACCACAGGAAGAGTTCAGAGAGTCTCTAGACCTGTGAATCAGACTTCAGCCAAAACTCCGTTAATCCCCTAGCCTCCATTAAGCTCTACTTTAACCGGAGGGCCATAATTCTTGAGATCTCCTGGAATCAGTATCAGTTCAGAACCAATAGCCCATGCACACACTGACTCAGACATGCCAACATTATCTCTGATCCCTGATACTCCTTCAGCAAACACGTATTTGCTCAGTGCCTATGGCTTTTGAGTCTGGAGTGATGTATGGTACAGGATCCACATGTACTTATTCTCTGAATAAGACAGTTTACTCTCCTCATCATGTTACTTCACTACCCAAAATTAAGGGTCACACACACACACACACACACACACACACACACACACACCTACAAACACTGACTTCAGTAAAAAAAACAGCCATCAAGATTCATTCCCCTTCTTTGGAAAGCAAAAGATGAAAAAAAATTATAAGCAGCCCTCCAAGTGGATGATTTTACAAAAGCTATGTAGTACACACAAGACTGAACTTACAACTGACATTTCAGTAGTCTCAAGCTTAAATCTTCCCCTTTCAAAGAAAAAGGAATGTTCTAAGAAATGATACTCATACTCCTTGTCATGTTGAAAACTGGGGGGGAGGGGGGACCTGGAAAATCCTAAAACTTAAAAACATAGGCTGGTATTATTCAATTTAAAAAAAAAAACTTTTGGTTTTTGGTTTAATTTCAGTATATTCTGACTCAGTAATAACTTCTACACTAGGTTCTACCAGGAAATGTTTTCATTCATTCTCTCCAAAGATAAAGAACAAACTTGATGGGGAAGAAAAAAAATCACGAAGTTCAGAAATTTGGGCACCAGGTATAGTGGAGCATGTAATCCTAGCAGTATGGAAGTGGAGGAAGGAGGGTGAGGACTCCAAGGCGAGCCTAACTAACTAGTGTGAGGCCCCTGAACCTAAAGAAAAATAAGCAAATAAAATCAGAACTCAGAGAATGCCTCCCCGGACTTTCTACTTTTACAAAAGAAAAGAAAACCTAAACTAAAAATCAAAGTAAGAAAATGTGGATTTTAGATGCCTGATTGTGAGGCCTTGGTCTTAACACTGCAATTAGCTATATCTTTGGCCAATTCAATTAATCTCTCTGACCTTTCTCATTCACAAAATAGGATACAGCAATCAATTACAATTTCCCTGAAGTACTAGCTGAGCACTAAGCTTTCCAATTCAAGCACATAATGAGGAGCAAACATTTTGTGGACAGACAGCAGGTGGTAGTTTTAATCTCCTTATCAGTGTCACCAAGTTTCTATTTAGAATCTTCATCATTTTAACACTCTATTAGAATATGATGTGGCATAACTTTAAAGGTTTACAGTGGGCCCTTGGAGTAGAAATTTTTTAAATTAAAATAAGAATTGGTTAGTATAGAGCTCCCAGGCCTGTAATCCCAGCATTCAGGAAGCTGAGGTAGAGTCCTGAGCTCACAGTGATTAGTTCCAGCCGAGCCAGGACAATAGGGCAAGAGACTGTCTCAAAAAAAAAAAACAAACAAACAAAAAAAAAGAGTTGACATCTAAAACACACAAATCTAAACTAAGGAAAGTAGACAATGTTTAAGGTACCCTATATTTCCCATTTTCTGGAAATTCCCTGGTTCTGTGTAAATTCTTTGTGTACATGCAAGTGAAAAGGATACACAGTTTCCATGTAGCTATCAGACAGGTGAAAACATATTTACTTGCATTTTATGTCTTTAATTACAAATTGCTTCTACCACAGTAAAAAGCAAATGTGAACAGACCTTATAAACCACACAGACTCAGCATTTCAAATATATTTCATCATAAGTCATCAATAACCAATAGGCCTATCAGATACATAAAAGGCAAAAAATAAATAAATAAACAAGTCTTAAACTGGAAAAGTTAGAGATCTACTAAATTAGCTTTCTACTGGCAGTCAGCACTGTTTTTAATAGTATTGCACTATTTTTCCTTCTGAACAAATAACCTAAAGTGGAGAAAGACTGCCATCTAGTGATGACCAATTTCTAATATTTTAAAAATGGAATTGATGTAACTAAATAAAATAGACTGACTAAAAACTGCATTTGATCAAATCTGTGGGTCCAAGGCAGGGGATGTAGCTCAACTGCTAGAGTGTAACCTTTCATACAGAAAGCCCCAGAACTGCATAAAACTGGGCATGTTGCCAACACTCGGGAGGCAGAGACAGGAGGATCAGGAATTCAAAGCCATCCTCAGCTACACAAGTTTGAGGCCAGCAGGAGGTACCTGAGGCCTTGCCCCCACCTCCCACCAACCCCCAACCTCCCCCAAAATGAAAGCTTCTGACACAAGATACTTACCAGTTAGACTATGGAACAAACAATGGGGAATTGCTTATCCCATCACAAGAATATTCTAGTATTGTAAAAAGTAAGCAAGAAGAAATGCTTAGAAATTAATCGTGATTTTTATACAGTAACATTGACTCAAATAAAATGGAAGCCTAAAAGTCTGATTTCCATAACCTCCTTAGTATACCAAAGGTTTTTATAAAAGGTATATTTGTGCATCCTAGTGTGCATTGCTAATAATATACTTTGATAATAATAATAGCATTATGGAACATAATGGTTCTATATCCCCTCCCTACTTAGATATCAAAAGCAATTATTTTAAAAGCTTTTAACTGATAAAGTGACACTTAAAACTTGAATTCAACAAATACTTACCATTCTACTTCACTAAACTACCACAGAAGGGTATGACTTGTATATAGCCAAACCAGCTTCAATCTACTTTTCCAAAGATAAGGAAGAAGCCATAGGGTGATACACACTCATAATCTCGGCACTCAGGAGGCTGAGGTCAGCCAGGGCTAAGAGGGAAGACCTTGTTGAGAAGGTAGAGTGGGAGCTGGGCAGTGATGGCACACTCCTTTAGTCTGGGCACAAGGGAGGAAGAGGCAGGCAGATCTCTGCCTTGGCTCCTGAGTAGATCCAGGACAGTCAGGGGCTACACAGAGAAACCCTGTCTAGAAAGAGAAAAAGGAGGGAGGAGAGAGAGAAGTATGAGAGAAAAGAAAGGAGGGAGGGGGAATTAATTTCACTGCAGGGTAAGTCAGTTGTGGATTATCTATGTCTACAAAGCAACTATTGATCTTTTTTTTGTTTGAGCAGTCCCAACTCTATCTGGGGTTTCACCTTCCTATCCTACAACTAGAGGTAAACATTAAGTTACCTTGTCAGTGACCAGTTAACATAAAGATGTGTGATACAACTCTCACCAATGAAAAGGGAAATCTATTAGTGAAAGGCCAAAGTGGGGGAGGGAAGTGAGTAAAAAGTTGCTTTTCCTACCTCAAACACTGCCCTGTTAAAATAAGACACTTACAAGCAGGTGATGCAACCACCTTAAAAAGAGAGGAAACAGTGCCAATAACCTAGGTTTAGAAAGGGGAAAGTGGGACTGGCGAGATGGCTCAGCGGGTAAGAGCACTGACTGCTCTTCCGAAGGTCCTAAGTTCGGATCCCAGCAACCACATGGTGGCTCACAACCACCCACAATGAGATCGGACGCCTTCTTCTGGTGCGTCTGACGACAGCTGCAGAAAATTACGCCAGAGGGAGCAGAGGGAGCAGGGCCGGAGGGAGCCGGCCTGAGCAGAGGTCCTGAGATCAACAGCAGCCACACACATGATCGACACAGTCATCTGTACAGCTACAGTGTACTCATACACATAAAAATGAAATAAAATAATTCTTTTAAAAAAAAAAGAAAGGGGAAAGTGTGGGAACACCTGAGTCCTGGACAGTGGAGAAAGTCTCACCAGCTGTCTCCAGATACGCCCGCCATTTGCCAGTAAATTACCAATTATTTAAATCACTTTCCCTCTAAACTCTGCTATTTGCATATTAAAGTATCCTAAATGACAGAATGTTGTGCAGTTTGCAAAGGCAAATCAAAGAACAAACAACAATCAGTATCCACAGTTTGTTAAGGACTCCAGTCTCCAGCCTCAACTATCCTTCCCCTTTTCTTCCATTTCAAAGTAAATCTCATCCACTCCTGAAACCACAGCTCATACCTCCTTCTCCAGAAGAACCATTTCTAATCACTTAGAGCCTTTCATCCCCACCTCCTTTGGAGGTAACTGTCCTCACAAAATGTATTACGCTATATTCCTATGGTCTGTTCGATTATCAGTCTTCTTATAATAGAGCATTAGTCCACCCCTGTGCAAAGACTGTCTTACGCATTTTATCTCCCGGTATTTTCACAGGGCCTGGAAGTGGAAAGATTCTACCACTGAAGTGGACACAAATGGATACAAGGAGGAAATGTAAATCAAGCAATGCAGTGGATTTGCCCTTGTTTCAGAGATGGATGCAAGAGTAATTAATACAGGAGACCAAACATATCTATTCATACGTCTTAAGACAAATAAGAACTCACGACACAAAGAACTGAACATTTTCAGTTTGGCGTTTTGGTTTTGATTATCCAAGAAAAAAATTCCAGAGTTTGTTCCTGTCTTTTCTTTTTCATATATCTTTTTTAACTTGTCATGGCTTAATCCCTCAAACATTTTCTTCTCATTAAACTCCATAAAAGAATCATTAGTATTTTTGTTTATTCCAAAAGTTAAAAATAAAGTGGAAAAACACATTTGAGCATGATGTTGAAAGAGAACTACAAGAGGTCAAAAGGAGTTTATATCTCTTCTTACTTCAGTATGTCTACTGATTGTATTCAGACTTCCGGATTATAAATTGGGTGCTCTGGGTACAGGAAAAATAGACCATATCATTATCAATAACTGGAGGCGAATATTGTAATTAATGAAGTCTAAGTTGATCAGAAAACATCTGGCAGTTAATACTGTTGACCTGTCAACTTGACTGGAATAATGTAGGACAAGCCTGTGGGAATATCAATGATGCAGTTTGTAGATTAGGTTAACTAATATGGAAAGATGTACCATTTAAAGGGCTAGAGCAGTGGTTCTCAAGCTTCCTAGTTCTGTGAATAAATTTTTTGTTAACTGTAATTTTGCTACTATTATGAATCATAATATAAATATCTATGTTTTCTGATGGTCTTAGGCAACTCCTGTAAAAAGGTCATCCATCCAAACCAAAGGGGTCTTGACAGGTTGAGAACAGCTGGGATAGAGTTTGTGACTCAATAAAAAAAGCAGAAGCAAGCTGAACCATCTGAGGTGCTATTTAACATATAAAAGTAGACCTGGCCACCAGGTTCTCTGCAAACCTCGGTCCCAACCTGTTACAGGGTACGACTACCATTCATTACTACACCCCAAACAAAACTTTCTCCAGCCCAGGGGCTAAACTACTCTTCCCCGAGCTGCTCCTCCCTATATAACCCAATCATTTGGGCACCTATTCCTTTAGTTTCCTCTCTTGCCCAGTCTCTTGATTCTGATGGGCAGCTGCTGCATGCTTTCCCCTACCCCTCTATCCACACATAGCTCTCAAGGTCTTGTCCACTCTGGACTCTCCCACATGTCCCTGCCTCTGACTAAGGTCCTTTTTACCTAAAATAAACTTTCTCCTCCATCATACCTAGGAGTAGTCATGCCCTTTCCTTTTTTATTTCATGTTTTCATTCAAACACCAGCATCTAATTGTCAGAACACAGCCTATGGATGAAGCTGTGTGAGATTTTTAAGACCTTGTGAGAAAACACTGAGTAAACAAGACAAAAGTCTTGTAATATCTGTTCGTTCCTCTGTAACATGGATTGTTCTTGGAATGTGCTTTTATGCCCTCTCAGATGTAATAATAGGAGTAGGTTTTACTTTAAATTGCACATCACTCTACCCATTAGTATTCAGAATGATGTTTCCAAGCATGACTTGCCTCCTGACAGTACACAGCTTAAACTCATGTGACCGTTGCTCTTCTGACCTTGCTTAACCTTCAAGAATACCCTCAAAATATAAATTGTCTGATACTCGAAATAAAGTTAGCTATTGCATGATACTTTAGTCCACCTCATTTTGGGCTCCACTCTCCCAGACCAACTAGAGTAGTAGCATTTCATAACCATGTTTTCTGGCTGTGGTGCAAAATAACCAACCACCTTCTACTCTGGCCACCCTCCCTATCCCACCATGATGGACTGTATCCCTTTAAACTGGGAGCCAAAGCAAAGCCTTCCTCCTTGAAGTGACTTCTTGTCAAGTTTGATCAAAGCAATACAAAAGGCAACTAATATAATATCTAAATGTTTTCATAACACCATATAAGAGCAAACACATTCCAATACTTTTTCTATCTTCGCAGACTCCAATGTATCTGACTAGCTTCACCACGAAAGTCCATACAACCAAGAGAATGCTCTAAGGGAATTCTGTCTCAGGCAAGAAAGAAAGGCAAAGGTGGGCACTTTCAAAAACCAAAGTGGGGGCAGCTTCAGCTGGCACCTAGCTGAAGAGCCTTCCAAAGAATGTGACTTGGGTTAAATACAACTAGAAAATCTGAGAAGAGGAAAATTGGTCATAAAATATCAGCCAAATCAACAACAGAAATCAAACAGGAAATAAACCAATAAAAGCAAAGATAGTCCAACTTAAGTATACAAAGACTGTCATAACTAAAACTTGGGTAATATCCTGTTGGAACAGATCATTTTCTTCTTCTTCTTCTTCTTCTTCTTCTTCTTCTTCTTCTTCTTCTTCTTCTTCTTCTTCTTCTTCCTCTTCCTCTTCCTCTTCCTCTTCCTCTTCCTCTTCCTCTTCTTCTTCTTCTTCTTCTTCTTCTTCTTCTCCTCCTCTTCCTCCTCCTCCTCCTCTTCCTCTTCTTCCTCCTCTTCCCTCTCCTCCTCCTCCTCCTTCTTCTTCTTCTTCCTCTTCTTCTTCTTCATCATCATCTGAAGATATAAAGTCTCAGCAAAGTTTGCCAGTGGCTTTATTATTTCCTTTGTACAAATTTGTATTAAAAGCAAAAAGATTTATTCCATTGCTTTTTTTAGCTGAATCATGAATGTTACTAATTATAAGATTAGAAATTAGAGTACTTGAGGCGGGATCTTTTTTTAGTTCATAAGTAAGATGATTAAGTATTCACATCACTGTGTGACACATACTACCTTCAAACCTTGTTATGAAGTTGGGTACATTACCCATTTGACATGAGGAAAAAAAAAAGAATGCCTGAGGAGGGTGCATGACTAAAATCCTAAGCTACACAGTAAGTCAACCTGGGATACAATGAGACCCTGTCTTTAAAGAAATTAAAATCAACTAATTTTTAAAAATAATGAATGAATGAATGAATGAATGAATGAATGAGCAGGGTGGCATATGCCTGTAAATTCAACATTCTAAGATGTAAGTAAGAAGATCACTGTAAGTTCAAGGCCAGCCTAATCTCCAGTGAATCCAACCGAACCAGATTAATTTAATACCTCCAAATTAAGTCCCTAGCACTGAAAACCCTGAGGGACCAATAAAGGATAATCAAGTTGTTTCCATTCAAAAAAACATAATAGAAAACAAAGTAGCAAAATAAGATGATGCTCCCCATGAGCAATGCAAAGCATTGGACACATTATGAAAAACACTTCTGATAGTAAATCTTAAAAATCTAAATTAAGGTTCTAGACCATCAGTGCATGACTTCACAGTAAAGAAAATAAAGAACATCTCCAGTGACTAGAGTAAAAAGGAACAGGAATCAAAGAGACAAATGAGGGGACCTCAAATGACTAGAACCAAGATACCTCAGTGAAGGGTAATGGGAGCCTGCAAGGAGAGCTCCCTCCTTTGGTACTGATTCTGGCTGCAGGAGAAAGAAAAACTTCTAGTCATTTTAAACCAAAGAATAAGTCTCAAAGTCATACTTTTAATATCTGTACAGTCAAAAAAAAATGTCAAATTCTTCATTTTAGGGCCAGGAATGGAGGTGCATCTTTTATCCCAACACTAAGGAAGTCAGAAGTAGAAGGATCAATTGCTTGAGTTCAAGTTCAAACCATGCCTGGAAAACATAGCAAAATATCATCTCACAAATAATGACTGTTATTTATTTTAGAATCTCCCTCCCAATGTCCACAGATAACTTACTGAATGAACATACATCTTCTCTAGAGAAATATACTTTAATTCATATTTCTAAGACTTCTGAGAAGCAATAATTCTTTAAAGTAGAATTTAAGTATCAAAAAAAAAAGCAAATCTTAGAACATGGATGATTTAAAACAAAAAACAACAACAACAAAAGCTTTAAAAGAATCAAAAACTATAGATCAAGATTTACCCAGGCTTAAAACTGATATATATAAATTAAAAATAAATTATACTTAAAGAAATAGCAAACATTTAAACCAAAACAAAAGAAACATTAAACATTTAATTCCAAAACTGAAGAAATTTCAAAATTGCTACCAAGAGCAAGTAGGTAGGGCCAGCAAGATGGCTCAGAGGTCAAGGAACTTACTTGCTGCTAAGCCTTACAATCTGAATTCCATTCCTGGTACTCACATAATAGAAAGAATCAATTCTGTCAAGTTGTTCCCTGACCTCCACCCATGCTACACACATAAAGATATGTATAAACAAATGTAATAAAAAATACACTGTTATAGCATGCAATTAATAGTCTGTTTTTGCTTACAGCCAACCATTGGACTGAGTACAGGCTCCCCAATGAAGGAGCTAGAGAAAGTACCCAAGGAGCTGAAGGGTTTGCAGCCCCTTAGTATGAACAACAATATGAACTAACTAGTACCCTCAGAGCTCCCAGAGACTAAACTCCAACCAAAGAGTACACATGGGGGGACTCATGGCTCCAGCAGCATGTGTATAGCAGAGGATGGCCAAGTCGGTCATCGATGGGAGGAGAGGACCTTGGCCCTGTGAAGGTTCTATGCCCCAGTGTAGGGGAATGCCAGGGCCAGGAAGTGGGAGAGGGTGGGGTGGTGAGCAGGGGGAGGGAGGAGGGTACAGGGGATTGTTTTAGTTTTTGTTATTTTTATTTTTATTTTTTTCTTAATTTATATTATTTTTCTTTTTCCTTTTGGAGGGGAACCTGGAAAAGGAGATATTGTAAATAAAACATCTAATTAAAAAAATAGTCTGTTTTTGAAGGAATAAACTACTAAATCTGTTGAAACACCTGGTTACTCTTCATTTGGAGTGGTACAGAGTGAGTTATTCCTTCACAGCCATGGTATCACCATTTACCACTTAACCCTCATATTGACAATAAAATTCTGAACTGACCCTGACTTTAGGAAACCATGTGTGATTGGGAGTAAATTCCATCAAAAGTACTATCCTTGCATTTACCCAAACACCTCATTCTATTCTCCAGTCACACTGGAAAACAGGCCTAAGAATGAATGAGTACCATTAAGGACATTTCACTGGTGGAGGGTTACTATATATTTGCTTGAAAATTTTTATTTGTTCACATCTTTGAATGGCTGCTACACTGAACACCACATACATATGATTTATTTACATGTGTATCACTCCCACAGGACCATGAGTTCCTTGAGAGTTCACACCTGGAACAATGCCTACATTCCACAGAGAACATTATAAAGTGACACAGGGCCTATGGCAGGACCAAATACAATTCAACTTTCTACAAGGACAGGCACAAGGGATGATAATAAACACTCTGACTAAAAAGTAAATTCGAGTCCTATTACTGCAAATAATCTGTACTTCAGCTAAAATATTAATTCAGAAAGAACCAGAGGAAAAGAAGAAAGAATGCTCAAGGGAATTTCTCATAGCAGAGTGTCTGGGAATAATAATGTGTTATTTCCCTAGCTCTCCTCTAGCCCTTCTGGAAGCTGGGAGCAACAAAGGCTGGTGCCAAGGGGAGCTGGTGTTTCTAGTCCTCACTGCCAATTGGAGGGGGAGGGTGACAGCAGTCCCTAAGGGCTTTTAGAAAAAATTGCTTCCAGGTGGAAATTTTTTATGGTACTATGCGGCCCGCAGCACTACCACCCCCACTTTTCCCCCTGCCTTTCTTCACAACTACTGATGATTAAACCATGGACAATCAGGCTGCAACAATGGAAACAGTCAGACAGCTTCCAAACAACATGGTTATACGCTCCAAATTATCAAGTTAACTCTCAATTCATTGGCAAAGTTTGATTTTGTTTTTAAAGGAAAGGGCAAGGTGGTGTTTATTAAAGATATGTGGAAATAGCCAAGAACTATTATAATGATAAGCATCAGTACCCAACCAGCCCCACATAACATAGACAAAGAAAGAAGATAGGGACAATCTTCCGTGTTCTGTTACCTACCGATTTTTATAACTTTAGTCTGGCCTGGATTGAGCACTCCGTTAAGCCCCTCTGTCATCATAAGAGTACACAGGGATCTTTGACCTGGTGTCATGATGAAAAGCTAGATCAGTTTACACCTGAAAGTGGTACTGAAAAGGTTCTGTGTGTGTGTACATGTGTGGTGTGGTGTGTGTGTGTGTGTGTGTGTGTGCGCGCGCGCGTGCGCGCACACATGTACCTGTCTGCCTGTCTCTGAGATCAAAGTGAACGTATGCCAACTTGAACTGGGGGCTATATTGCTAGCCATGCAAAAAGCACAGAAAAAGTAATCCTATGTCACTGACTGAATCTGAGCAAAACTGTTCCCATGACACTAAAACTGAAAAGGATATACCTAATGCAGCATTTCTAAATCATAAGAAAAGGAAGCACCTTTTAAATCTGTGTCAAAATGTCAAATGAACATCTCCCATATAGTAATTCAGCTATCCCTCAAATATAACTGTGGTGGTTTGAATAAGAATGGCCCCATAGGCTCATATATTTCAATACTTTGTCATCAAAAAGTGGCACTATTTGAAAAGGATTAAGACATTGGTCTGGATGGAAAAAGTGTGTCAATAGGGGTGGGCTTTGAGGTTTCAAAAGCATATGCCAAGCCCAGAGTCTCTCTCTTCCTGCTGCCTGTGGATCTAAATGCAGAACTCTCAACTACTTCTCCAGTACCATGTCTATGTGCCACCATGCTCTCTGCCATGATGATAATAGACTAATGCAGTGAAACTATAAGCAAGGCCCCAATCAAATGTTTTCTTTCATTAAAGTTGCTGAGGTCATGGTGTCTCTTCACAGCAATAGAACAGTGACTTAGACAATAACTCTCCTGAAATAGTTATTATCATCAGTCTGCGTATGAAGCAATCTTTCCAAGACGGCTATTACACAGAAACAGTTTCCTTTATTACTACAATTACCACAGTTTTATCAAGAACAACAAAATGAGCTTGATGGTGGCAGTGAATGCCTTTGATCTCAGCACTTGGAAGACAGAGGCATTCAGATCTCCGTGAGTTTGAGGTCAGCCTGGTCTACAGAGTAGGTTCCAAGATAGCCAAGGTATGAGAGATACCCTGTCTCAAAATAAAAGAAAAAAGAAAAAGAGAAAAGAGAAATATAAAAGGTGAAAGGGAAGGGTTTTTTTGAAGAGTAGAAAAGAGAGAAAGCAAGATGAGATAAAAACAAGGTATTTAAACCCTTTGTCCACTCAACAGCTAGGTAAAAATATCCAAATATTTACATTTACTTTCCTAAGGGGAATAGAAGAGACAGTAAGAAAAATAATTTAAAAAAATAATAATAAATACCTAGATAAATGTGACTCCCACATTTTGTGCTGGCTGTTTGTTTGTTTGTTTGTTTGTTTGAGGCAGGGTCTCACTATATAGCCCTGCTGGCCTGGAAGTCACTATACTCATCAGACTAACCTACAACTCAGAGATCTGCCTGACTCTGCCTACAGTATGCTGGGTATACCACCATGCCTGACTTTGAGTCTAACTTTTTTTACAACCTTTCTGTTTCTAATATTTTACTTAAAGTGTTATTTTTAATGATTGAACAAAGAAAATACATTTTAAAAATCTAGAACAGTACTAGAGTCACAGTAAATACTAAGTAAGATGCTAACTAAAGTAAACAGTAAATAAGAACACACACTTTGGGGTTAACATGAGACTAAATTCTTAAAATTTTATCAAAATAAAATAAAAATAAGAACTATGGAGTGGCAGCCAGAGGTAGTAGCATACACCTGCAATCCCAGCTCCCAAAAGGAAGATACAAGAGGATCATCCTAAGTTACAGAACTACAAAAATGATCTCGGGGTTGGGAGATGATATGACTCAATTGTTAAAAGTACAAAATGCAAGACGCCTTGGATTACCCAGCACTAAATAAACCAGGCTGAAGACACAGTTCCATGATCCCAGCACTTGAAAGGCAGAGATTACAAGATCAAGTCAACCTTAGCTACCAAGTTTAAGCCCGGCCTGGTATACATGAGACTCTATCTTAAGAAACAAAATATTTAAAAACTATAAAATACCTTACCCCTCATCTGCTATAGGCCAGAGTGGGCCAAGGAGAGATGTTCTCTCCCTCTTTCAGCACCCCAATCCTTTATTCCCCACCTCCCATCTCCAAACCCCTCCTGCCCCTTGCTACCTGAAGCAGGCAGGAGAGCTGGCCCCAATGTCCTAAGAGTAGGAGAACTGGCATCATACCTTGTCTACCACGGGGTGACATGGAGGAGGGAAAAATGCCTTCCACCCTCCTTGCCCCTTGCCACTTGAGGCAGGTGGTAAGTGAGCCCTAATGGAGGAAGAGCTGGTTCCACCCCTCACCAGCTGAAGCATTCTAGAGGGCATGCCCTGCACCTCACCTGGGCAGCACAGTAGAGATGACGATGGTGGCAAGAGTATCAGTGAGCCAGCCACGAGGGCATGAGAATGGGAGAGCTGACCCTGCTGCCCTCTGCTTGCTGAGGTACTAGGTGAACTGGCTAGGCAGTGCTGGAGAGCTCACCCTGTCAGGTTACCAACTCAGCTACCTCCCAGGCCCAGCCAGATCCAGGGCTTTTGAGTTGGCCCACCCCAAGATCTACGCCATAAAGCTAGTAAAATGGCCACTCTTACAGATCCAAAGCTGCAGGATCTCCATGACACAAGGTAACAACTCTGAGAGGAGTCCCCAGGAGGATCCAGTATTGATAGTATAGCAGAAGTCAGAAGCCTTGAAACAGACCAATCACTCAGTGCAATGAACATTTTTAAGTTAAAGATATGTAAACAAAAGGGTACACTGTGTGACACACTACAGCTTCTATGACAAGACTTTATTATTATTGTTATTATTATATCTTATTTTATTTTATTTTGTAGGGAAGGTTGCAAGGGCAGAAGGAAAATAGGAAGAGTCAGGGCAGTAAGTGGGATTGAGGTACATAATGGGAAATTCACAAAGAATCAACAAAAAGTTAAAACAATAGAAAATAAAAATAAAATATCTTTTTCAACTACTCTCTTATTATTGATCATAATCTCAAAATTAATTTGATTAGTGTGCTTTCATTATCCCCCAAAGGGAGGAGGGAAGGAAGAGTTCCAATGTTGCTATGATGGAATTTCTTGTCTGTTTCTAAGAAATCTTACTTGTAAACTCAAAAATAGGCCTCTCCTTTGCTTCTTATTCTATACTCATAATATACAAAATTCTCTATCAACAGCATAAAATTATTAAAAACAATTTCATGGGCTATGGTTACCAAAGCCTATAATCCTAGAACCCAAGAGACAGAAGCAGCAGGAAGATCACAAATTCAAGACTAGCTGAGGCTACATAGTAAGTGAGTCTGTCTCAAAAAAAAAAAAAAAAAAACATGGGGGATGGGAGTGAATTAAATTTTTAAAAACTTTTTTTAAATTTTCATGATTTAGACCAGCACACATTTCCATTAGATATCAAATTAGCCTTTCCCCACCCCTTTTTTTATCCTTTGAGGACAACCCAAAGAATAATTATTTTAGTGGCTTCTGTTTATTACAGCAACCTATAGAAAAAGAAGAAATCTCAGAGGGGATACAATCTAATTTCATAGCATGACAAGTTTTTCCAGATCTCTTCATCAACTACTAGTCCAGCTTATGCTGCAACATCTAGTAAGTTCATTCACTACACAGCAATAAATCACATATCAATAGCAATCGCAAAGTTCTTTAAACCAAAATTTTTTAAATTTCTTAAAATTTTCATCATTTATCTTATTTCTACCCTCAAAAAACTACAAAGACTAGGTCCTGATCCCTCCCTTCCCTAGGTAAACAACCTCAAAAATTACTCCAATATCCAGCATATACATACATTTCAATGCAAGTTTCCATTCTCCAGGCAAGCTCCAGTAGGGTCTATTCTTAAAGCATAACAAAACAGGCCATGAACCTCAATGAGGCTACAAAGCCAGACTTCTTAGATTCAAGTCTCAATTCTGCTACTTATTAGCTTGTGACCATGGGCTAGTTTTTCTATAATTCAAATTCCAGCTCAGAGAAATGCAGATTAAAAATAGCTACCACTTCATTCAGCAGTATGCACACAAAAAGGGAAATACAAATGAAACAGTAACAGCAGTGCAGGGACACAATACATCCTATAATACTAGCAAAGTCACTTTTTCAGGTGGTGGGGGTGGGGGAGTAGTTTCTATGTAGCCCTGGCTATCCTGGAACTTGCTCTGTAAACCAGGCTGGCCTCAAACTCAGAGAGATCTCTGAGTTTAAAGGTGTGTGCCACCATGGCCTGGATTAATACTAGCACATTCTAAAGCAAACACAATCAGACTAGGAATTTAACATCCTCTCCAGTTATTTGGCTTCTACCAAAAACAACCTAATGACATGCTTATTCACAGTCATACCCTAATGCATGGCACCTATACTCACACCAAATCTTCTAATGGCTTTATATATTGCTACATGCATTCAACTGTTATTTTGAACCTATGATTTATAAGCTTTTACAATCACGGTCAATTATTCTAGTCTTTCTAGACCTTTCAGGACAGTGATCTTTGTCATTCAACCTTCTCAAAAGCAGATTTTCTATGGAGAAGGAAAGAAACCCAAGTAACTTCTAGGATCTAAAGAACCCTGGAAAATAGGAACACATGAATGGAAAGTTCCTGATGTGTAGTTTTTAAAGAGAGATATGAAAAGGTTAACCTTTAAGAAAGTTGAGGAAATAGAACTCACTTCCTCAAGCCAGTGTTCAGCCCCCAACTGTGTCTAACTTGGAAAGAACTTGTCATGAGCCAAGGCTTTTTCATGTCCCTCCCTTTTGAAGGCACAATGGAAACAATTCCCCTAGAACAAAGGATTGCGTCAGTGAACTCTGCTCTTTCAAGTTGGAAGGACAGTTGATTCACACCATGTGTCAGAGAGAAACACCAGTTAGAACCAAGTGAGATAAATTTTGAGCCTACAGAGCTGTTTAATATTAAAGTGTAATAAATCATCTTTACAGCAAATTATAAACAAAATATTTTGTTTACCCTCCCTCTCATATGGTCTTTCCCTTGGAAAGAAATTTTAAGACAATTCATAATTTTTGAGGTCACAGATGTTCCACCAAGAAATATTTTTCAAATGTCAGCAGCATCCAGAGCCTTTGACTGTATGACATTCCCAACAGACTGCCGTAGCGAACAGACAGCCTTCCGAGATGGTCTCTTTTGTTCCATGTTCAGGTTAGCCTAGTGGTGATGGTACTAGTTTTAGAACAGTTTTGTGATTAACTCTACACAGAGGCACTTCAGTATCCACCCTATTCAATAATTTGTCTTAATATCTGAATGAAGAAATTAAATATATGATCAGCTATATAAATGATACAAAACTATGATTTTATTCATAAAATTATGGAAGACAATCAAGGAACAACTATCTGTATGAATTTAAAAGAAAGGTCTTAAAAATAACCTAAATAAAACTAAACAGAATAAATCCTAACGAAACTCAAATAATAACACTGAAAAATAAAAATTTAGGAAACACTACTTCAATAATGTTCTTTTTTTTTTTTCTTGAAACTTAACATGGTAAGAGATATCTCTCTGAAAAAGCTTAGGTCACCAAAGCTGTGTGATTAGTTCAATATAGGAACTAATAGACTATAAAGGGTCAAGAGACCTATGAGTGTAATCTATTAGAAACCTGTCTTTATCCCAGGGTGTATGTTCATCACTCAACCTGGAAGAGGTCACATTATTTCTTTAGGGAAGTTAATATTCTACAAAGATTGACCCTAACCTAAAAATATTGATGATCTGACACTGTCCCAATCATCACAAAGAAACAAAGACAGAAATGTGTTACTTCCCAAAGTTCACATTAAGGAGCATCTAAAAGCTATGAAATAGCACATCTCATTCTGTTCTTCACTGAATGGAGTAACTTGACTATTCAACTACTGAGGAAAAACATTTTTAATCTGCACCAAAATGGAAAAAATAAACTTTTAAAAAGAGAAATATGACTAATAAATAATTAAATAAAATAATCAATGGCCTCAGGAAAGCAAATAGAATTTTTTTCAAAAATTTAGCATATTTGAAATGCTGCATAGTCTAGACAATTTCCAATCATATGTTTTATTTGATATGTATTTACTAAAAACAAAAAGAACTTTAAAATGTTTCCCTTTGAGGGAGCCTATATTGTAATTAATGAAGGAGTATACCAGAAACTACAATTAATATTAATTACAAACGAGTATGGAAATTAGTACTAAAATCTATATATCCACCTAGGTGTTACACCAATATGAAATAAAAACAAGCAATATAAAACATCTGTCAGAGATGCGCTAGGGTTACTGAAAACAAATAGTAAAAAAGTTAAAAATTTTAAAAGAAAAAGCAAGCACGGGTGAAGGAAAAGACACAAAGCAACATAATGACCACAGACGCCTATTAGCAAGTGAACAATGGAAAGCGGCCCTCTGGTCCTGAAGGAGAAAACCTGGATAACTCCACATCCTTCAAAACCAAAGAACAAGACCACTGTAGACAAAATCTACAGGCATTCACTGTAAAAGTGAACTGTAAGAAACATTAAAGAGAGGTTTGTCACAGAGACTACAAAATTTGATGACTATCTGGGTCTGCACAAAGAAGCAGAGCATGTGAAGTGGTAAATATAAGATTTTATCATTTTTTTTTAAATTCTTCAGAAAGTAACTTTAAAATGAGATGAAGGAAGAAAAAAGAGAAAAGAAGAGAATGAGAAGGAACTGCAATTATGGAATCTATAAAATAGAGAAGTGAACTGTATATTAATAATGCCTCAAAGACAAACGAAGAAAATGAAGCATACCATTATAAGAACCTTACACCAAACAAGATATGCAAGGATAATATTTAACCATAGAGGCTGATAAGGAAAAGACATATATTAAAACCTACAACAACTACTAAAAACATAAATACAAACCCCTCGTAAGATGTACCTAGTAAACCAACAAGAGTACAACTGAACCCTGAAAAACAACCTGGTTGTCCTAATTCAGTTAATGAGAATAACAAAACAAAACAAAAACATCAGCAAAGGTGGCAATAATGAACAGAGGAAAAGTGGACAAATGAAGCAAACAGAAAGATGACGGATCTAAACCTATCATATAGTTACAATGCAAACTATCGCTTCCATTCTTGGCTTCTACCCCCTCCCCAACCCATGTATGAGAACATCATACTACTTTTGAGTGGTACTTTGATGAAACTTCATTACTTATGTTCATCCTGCTTTGAGGATCCCTGAGCTTCCTGATTTTTTTATTCCTGATTTATTAATTTTCTGTTTTTGTGCCCCTCCCCACTCTATAAAAAAGAAATACAAAAACATTTATTATCCATTACAGTATCTCTAGTTTCTGATTCTTAGTGATAGACAAAAGAAAAAAAGGAAGGCAAAATAAAAGGAATGATGAAAACAAAAATATCACAAATGGCAAATGCTTATGCAGGTTCATACACCATTTGGCATATATTTAATGTTAAATGAATGACAATTGCAGTGGCTATAGTTGGTTTTGTTCTTGTTTCATTCCTTCAAAGATACAGAAATAAATCTTAACTTTTATGGGCAGTGATGTTCCTAGAAAATTCCTAAAAACAAATAATGTCACATTTAGTTCTTTGCTATTATTAGCCACCAAGGGAATAAGAAACAGTGTTAATGACCATATACCATGAGGAAGACCTGAAACTCAAGAAAGAACTAATTTATGGTACCTGACACTTCTGGACAACTTCTTCTTAATTTCTCATTCTAATTTTACAAAGAAACTCACCAGGAACTTTAATAAACAATGATTTATAACAATATAAATAATAATTATTGTTATTATAATAAACAATAATACATAATTAAATAATTCCTACTATAATCAATCTGCCCACCTCACTAAACCTCACTATATCATTGTTCTCTACTCCTCCAGACATATCTATTTCACTTTATTTTTTCAAAATATTACTTATATAAATAGTATGATCACATTTTTAGTTTTACATTCTTAAGAACAGGTGAATTAAACATTAATTCTCTTTTCCTTTTTTATTTCTTTTCTTGCCTTTTCCAACTGTACACATGAATTTTATATTGACAGAATGATTATATATATACATATACTTTATTTTTGGAAAACATTAAACAATGTTTGCATAATTGTAACTTTACAAATATTCTTCAGTTATAAGCCAAGTATGAATATTAAGATTACCCTTCTTTGTTGTTTTTGTTTTTGTTTTTTCAAGACAGGGTTTCTGTATGTAGTCCTGGCCTTCCTGGAACTTGCTCTATAGACTAGGCTGGCTTTAATTCAGAGATCTGCCTGCCTCTGTCTCCCCTAGTGCTGGAATTAAAGTTGTCCTTCACCACCACCACCTGGTTCTTCTTTTTTCCTGGAATCTCTCCTTTGCAGGAAACCTCCTTGAGTTTTTTCCTTTCCTATGCTCCAATCTAGACTGATTCACTAAAGACCTCCTGTATCTGTTTGAGATGTTCTTTCTTAGTTAACTGAGAGATGCCTAGGACCAGATAATAAGGGAACAAAATACTGGAGAGGAAGGGAAGATGAGAAAAGCTGAGCTGATATTCCTCAGGCACCTCTTTTTGCCCTCAAAGTGTTTGCAGAGGAAGAGGAAGCTCAAGTTCCCAGTAAAGGGGTCAAGCAAAAGACCATAACTAAGAGGTTTTAAAAAAAAAAAATCTGCTTTTGACAGTTATATTGGCATTAAGTAATTTAAATTAAGAGATGTAAGAGATCAGAATCCTGAAGAGGAGAAACTAGACAGAAATAAATAGAGTTTTCCTTCAACAAATTTAATATCTGAAACTATGAACTAAGAAAATTTAAATTTTTTTTAAAAGACCAAAAGAAGCAGAGTAATTTTAGGGACTCTTTGTTTACTTTTGTTTTGTCCTAACCAGATAAAATCTTTTTATTAATTGAAAATAGACTTTTTTTCATATACTATATTTTGATTATGGGGAAACCCCATAATTCTTCTAGATCCTCCCAACTTCCCCACCCATCAAAATCCACACCCTTTCTCCTCTCTCCTCCACCTCCTCTCTCAGAATACAAACGGTATCTGAAAAAAAACACAAGCAAACAAATAGAACAAAAAAGAAAAAAAACAAAGTAAAAGCACAAAAAACATATACAAATGCTGATACACACAGACAACCCATAAAAACAAAATCAGAAAACATACAAGCAAAAAAAATGTATAAGGCTTTAATAAAAGAAACAAAACAGTCTAAATAAAGCAATGAGACAAAAACAAAATCTCTGAATATACCACAGAGTTCATTTTGTATTATCCATCTACTGCTGGGCATGCAGTTTGCCATTAAGTAAGGAGACATCATTGGAGAAAATTAATTTTTCCTCTGCAAGCAGTTATCAACTTGAGATAGTTTCTGGGTTAAGGATGGCTTATGTCTACTTCCCGTCTCAGCTCTGAGATCCCATCTGGCTCAGACCTGTGCAGACCCTGTGTATGCTGCCATGGTCTCTGTGAATATGCGCTTCAGTCCTGTCATGTCTAGAAAGCATTATTCCCTTGGTGTCTTTCACCCCTACTGGCTCTTATACTCATTCTACCCGCTCTGCTCCAGTTTTCTTAGTTATGAGGAGAGGGATCTAATGGAGACAACCCATTTAGGACTGAGTGCTCCAAGTTTTCTCACTCCCTGTAAACTGTCCATTGTCGATTGCAGGGTCTGTAGCTGGGTTGGTCTTTACCCTTCTCTTCCAATAGTGTACGGAGTGCCTTCCAGTACTATGAACATTAGTCAGCCAGAGTGATGGTTCTAGATATGAACTATCTAGCTCAACTTCTCCATTTTCAGTGAGTTATACAGTATTTTTCTTCAGTAACAGGGCCTTACCATCAGTTTCTGGAAAGTAATCAATAGAGGAGGAAAAAAACTGGAAACAAATCACAGAATCCAAAACTTGATTGAAGAATCTTATCATTTCTCCATGATATTAGGCTGGAAGCCTGGGTGGCCATGCCACAAATCAATAAGAATCAGAGGGAGCACAGTTAGCCAAAGTCAAACCCTAGACTTAGCTCAGTCACTGATTAGACTGAAGACATCACTCTCATGCTCCTCACCACAGAAAGACAGGGGCAGAGAGACAGAGACAGGCACATACACAGACATCATCTATCTCTTAGGAAAGAAAATGCCATCCAGGGTCTCAACATTCCATCCAAATTTTTGAGACTACTAAAAGAACAAGATTATGTTAACTAAAAGAAAAAGAAAAAAACTTCAAGATACACAGGTGGCATAACACTGAACTTACCAGAAAAGGTCTTTAAATGGTTATAGTTGATTGGAAACACAAACAGAAGATGAACAAATAAATGGAAACAACAGAGAATTTCAACACAACCTTGGAATTTATACTCTGTATTAACTGAGATGAAAATACAGAACTAAAAATTACAGGTTTTGGAAAATATTTAAATGAAGACTTCCATTAAAGGGCTTGCTAACAAGAGAGGCTTTGTGAAGATAAGCCAACAGAAACACCCAGAGGGAACCATAAAGAGGAGAAAGGGATACCAAACACATAAGACAAGAAACACTGAGTCAACCACAGGCCATACCTGCCAGAAGACCAGGTGGTGTGCCTGCAGACCTTCTTCACTCTGTTACCCAAGTAGACTGAACCCCTCAGACTTGTCCCTAACCCTGCAAAAGAACACGAGCTGCAGCCTACCTAAAAAGCAGAACACTATGATACTACTATTAAATACTATGTAGTGGTAATGAAGAAGAGAAGAGTATATAGTTATCTGACAGTTGATCTTAGGTGAGAGGCTGGGGCAGCCAGGCTGAGGCTTGAGCTCATTAGTGTTACCAGTGCACAGCAGGCCTAGGGGCAATCCCATCATCAAAAGGAAGCAACAGAGAGAAAATGGGTCGTGAGGTGTGGCTTCATGGTACTATACTATAGCACCACTACCATCACTTTTTTAAAAAGTATTGTACTTGTGTTTTTACTGGATACTTATGCTCTAAATCCCCATTTGCAGAATGAGCTGCTCATGAGCAAGAGGAGCACTAGAGGGCAGCAGAACACAGAGGATCCTTTGAAGCTGCTCAAAACATTTCAGTATTCAAGCAAATGAAACAAAAATTCATGCATTAAAATTGTTTCTAAGATACACGCTTTATAATTTTTAAGTTTTAGTTTGAAGTAAATCTGATTTTTAAGTAATCAGATGAGTAATTTTGAATTTTGAAAACATACTTGCATAGTCTTTATGCAAAATTCAACTTATAGCATTTACCATATTTGTTTTATTCTTTCTAAATACATATGAATCTACATTCTTATTTTCCTGAACCATTTGTAAGCACTTTGACACCTCAAGTGTCATTTAAAAAGCTGTATGGAGCCATAGAGATAGCTCATCAGGTAAAACAACAGGAGTTCAACCCCTGCAACACAAGCCCACCCCTGCAATAGGCAGGTACAGTGGTGCCAATCTGCAATCCCACCATTACTGGAAGATGGGAGTCAAAGACAAGAAATTAAGCTAGAAGCTCATTGACTAGCTAGCCTAGGTACACAAATAAGTGGCAAAACCAAAGCCAAGAAAGACCCTGCAAAAAATGAGGTGAAAAGCAAGAGTCAATTCACAAAAATTGTCCTCTGACCTACACATCATGTATGCTTACTATTCACACACATACACACACAAAATAAATAAGTTTTTAAACCAGTAGTGTATACTTCTTTAATTACAGCATCACTACCAAATTTAAAGTGATGCAACTATAGTCTAAATGCAGTCCACATTTCAATTTTGTTGACTGTCCAATCATGTTTAGAGCATTTTCATTTCCTACTGTAGAGCATCTGGTTCAAGATCATACACTTTGTTATCAAGTCTCTCCAACATCTTCCATCTAAACCTGCAGCTCTCTAACATGTTTAATAAAAAAAAGAAAATTCCTTTTCAGACTTATCTATTTATAGGGGGAAGGGGAGTTATGACTTTTCTCTCCTTAAGTCCTCTGGGTCCAAAGCCCTAGCTTGTCTCCATAGACTCAGGCTCTAGACATGTCCTAGCACCAGGCTGGACCCCAAAGTCAAATGGCTAGGTCCACACCAGTAGCCTCTGTTGCCAAGAGAGCTCTCACAGAACCATGTATCAGCCCTGCTACTCCTGGATCAACATACCAGGTTGTCCCACAGACTCAGTGACCAGATACACTCTAGTAGACAGCCAGCAGACCTGCCTCAGTAGACCCTAGAATGAGGCTGCCCCTGCAGATCAATCAAGAACAAGCAATAGGTTCAACTGCTTCAGGCCCAATAGAGAGGGTATCAGTGCCAGGCTCAACTCTTACAAATCAGTACCATGCCTAGACCTAAGGCCATGTCAGTTTTTATGAACTCAGGCATTCCAATGGCCCAGGAACCATGCCAGCAGCCCACCCAAGGTCTCCAGCAGCCATCTAACTATGTAGCCCACCACAGAGCCACCCAGAATTTCTTGACAGGCTGACTAGTGCCTGGCTTTCCCTCCCTCACCCCATGTATAAAGACTGAGAACTGCTTGCTTGCTTCCGCAAGTGCAGCAATCAAAGCCAGCCTACAAGCACATTGCCTACACAGCAGTCAAGGGAAAAATTAAGCATCAGTGACCAACCATAAAAAAAAAAGAATCTATGAACTTCCAGACAAAGACTATTAAAAACACCAAAGAGCCACAGAAGAACACATAGAGCAGGTGACCATCTCATAATGCACATATGATCCACTAATACATAATACATACTTAATAATAATGCAACATGGAACTTGTGAAAGCAAATCTTAAATCTTCATATCATAAATATGTTAACTTGGATAAAGGATAAACAGTGATCTTGATACCATAAATATGTTAACTTGGATAAAGGATAAACAGTGATCTTGGTTACAGCAATACTTTTAAAATTCAGCTACATCACATGTTCTGTATGCTGGAAACATGCAATATTTGACAATATCTCAATACTGTTAAAAATATGAAATAGAAATTTCAAAGCATTAATCCATTGAAAATTAACAAACTGAAGATACATTATTTTTGAGAACTATGTATTTCAAGATGCCAGAAGCAATTAAAAGGCATCCAAACTATTCTGTGGCTTTCACTGAAGTCTATGAAGAACATCCAGCTTCACATGAACATTCTTGGGAAAGTAGAAAGTATTTTTGAATGTGATTGAGAGAAGTAACATCCAAAGACACACAAACATTTATAGACAGCAAAACTTTACAAGGTGTTGTAATTTTTTATTGACATTTTGTGAAAACTGTAATAACATTTTCTCAAAAAACTTAAATTACATTCAAGCTAGAATGTAGTTCAGTGAAATAGTACATACCTACCAGGTACAAGGACCTGGGTTCAAGGCTGAGACAATTAATTAGACACATATTATCAGCAACTATACTCTTGGGCATTTACTGCAGAGAAATGACAACTATATGGGAAAAGACACACTAACAAGTTGTACATGAATGTTCTCAGCAGCTCTATTCACAATAGTCAATGAAAGGTTCTTTCTCCTCCTGACACCAAATATATGCTGCCTTTGCCAACAGCAATCCTCTGATACTTGCTAGTGCTCTACAACTGAACTCAAGTCTGACACTATCTCTTCACATAACATGTTACAAGTTAGGAGTCCGTACTACTGACTAAGCCCACTTGATAAACAAGTCACAAGAGGGTGTCCAGATATCCTATTTCTTCCTACATATCCTATTTCTATCCTATCTCCATATAAACTGAGGTCTTCCCATAACCTTCCATACCTTCAGATTTAGTAATTAATTAGCACTTTACTTGTTGGTTTATTATTAAGGAGGTAACTCAAAGGAGCTATCTCAAAAACAACCTAAAGGGACAGAGAAGGTAGAACAGGAAAGAAGAGAACCATGAAAGTTCTATGTCCTCTCCAGCAGCTTCCAGCAGCTTCCAGCAACTCAATGTGGTCACCAACCTAGAAGCTATCTCCACTCTGATGCAGATCACATTAACTGAGTATTGCTCATCAGCCATGTTTATTGATCTAACCTCTCTGCCCTAGTTGGGGTGTATAACAGAAAGCTAGAACTCCTGCATCAAGGCTTGGTCTCTCTGGTACCAGACTCACCCAAAGCTATCTGAAATAGTTTCCTTAACATCCTGTCTCATTAGCATAAACTAAGATGTGACTGAAATGGAACTGTTCCAACCAATCCTAGGTAATTCCAAAGAATCAGGGCAACACCAAATATAAATTAATATACCACAACCAAAAACTAGAAAAAGTCTAGCTATACTTCAGCACATGAATGTTTCACCAAGTAGAGAATACCAATAAGTAATAAGAATAATGAATAGGGACCAAATAAAAGTCTAGAGCTAAAAAATCACAATAATCAAAATTTAAAACTCATTAATGATACCAGGGGATGATTTAATTAGAAAAAATCAATCAGCTAACCTACCAATACGTCAACTGAGATTATCAAATCTTAGTAGTAAAAAA
>NW_022196903.1:78586942-78587925 GCF_008632895.1 Mastomys coucha
AAAAAAAAAAAAAAAAAAAGGAAAAAGGAAAGAACCAAAAGGCCAATAGACCATTATCACAAGCCAAAATACACAAAGCAGGAACTCTACAAGGAAAAATAGCAGAAACAACATTTGAAGCAGTAATGGCCAGTTACTTTGTAAATCAGATTAAGGATATGAACATACTCTTCCTGTCTGGGCCAGTACCCTGAGCAGACCTTGGGTGCAAACTCCACATCCAGTCCCACAACACCCAGAGGAAGCTCCAATCCCAGGATCATAGGATCAGAGGTGAGGAGAATACAACATTTGCCCCAAAACCTGAGAATAACTGAAACCAACAGGACCCAGGCACCCAGAACTCCACCCAACCAATGGCGTGGGTTGCTTCTGGTCTGGGCAGGTGCCCTGAGCAGACCTTGGGCTGGAACTCCGCAGGCAGTCCTACAACACCCAGAGGAAGTTCCACTCCCAAGTGCTCTAACACGCCCAGGATCATAGAATCAAAGGTGCCCTGAGCAGATCTTGGGCACTAACTCCGCAGTCAGTCCCACAACACCCATAAAAAGCTGCACTCCCAGACACTCTAACATGCCCAGGATCACAGGATCAAAAGATCCCAGAAGCTTGATTACACCAGGTTCTCAAGGTCCCAAAGGCAGCTAGACACAAGTCCCAGGAGCTCCGAGACACCCAGGATCTCAGGATCACAGGATCACAGAGACAGTTGAACTCTGAGGAGTTCTGACACAATCAGGATCACAGGAAGGACAGGCTCCAGTCAGATATATCTAGAGGAGGGAGCACTAGAGCTAATCAGATGGTGGGAGACAAGCATAAGAACAGAAGCAACAGAAACCAAGGTATCTGGCATCATCAGAACCCAATTCTCCTACATAGCAAGTCCTGGATACACTATCACACCAGAAAAGCAAGATTCAGATCTAAAAATCCCTTCTCATGATGATGTTAGAGGACTTTAAGACAGACATAAATAACTC
>NW_022196903.1:78587935-78591674 GCF_008632895.1 Mastomys coucha
AAAAAAATACAGTAGAGCACAGGTAAACAGGTAGAAGCCCTTAAAGAGGAAACACTAAAATCCCTTAAAGAATTACAGGAAAACACAATCAAACAGGTGATGGAAATGAACAAACCCACCCAAGATCTAAAACTGGAAATAGAAACAATAAAGAAATCATAAAGGGAGACAATCCTGAAGTTAGAAAACCTAGGAAAGAGATCAGGATCATAGATGCAAGCAACAAAATACAAGAGATAGAAGAGAGAATCTCAGGGGCAGAAGATACCATAGAAAACATTGACACAACAGTCAAAGAAAATGCAAAAAGCAAAAAGGCCCTAACCCAAAATATCCAGGAAATCCAGGACACAATGAGAAGACCAAACCTAAGGATAATAGGTATATAAAAGAGTGAAGATTTCACAACTTAAAGGGCCAATAAATATCTTCAACAAAATTATAGAAGAAAACCTCCCTAACCCTAAAGAAAGAGATGCCCATGAACATACAAGAAGCCTACAGAACTCCAAGTAGACTGGACCAGAAAAGAAATTATTCCATCACATACTAATCAAAACACCAAATGCATTAAACAAAGAAAGAATACTAAAAGCAGTAAGGGGAAAAGGTCAAGTAATATATAAAGGCAGACTTATCAGAATTACACCAGACTTCTCACCAGAGACTATGAAAGCTAAAAGATCCTGGGCAGATGTCATACAGACCCTAAGAGAACACAAATGCCTGCCCAGGCTACTATATCCAGAAAAATACTCAATTACCATAGATGGATAAAACAAGATATTCCATGACAAAACAAATTTACAAAATATCTTTCCACAAATCCAGCCCTACAAAGGATAATAGATGGAAAACACCAACACAAGGAGGGAAACTACACCCTAGAAAAAGCAAGAAAGTAATCTTCTTCCTACAAACCCAAAAGAAGATAGCCACACAAACATAATTTCATCTCTAACAACAAAAATAACAGGAAGTGACAATCATTTTTCCTTAATATATCTTAACATCAATTGACTCAATTCCCCAACAAAAACACTGACAGACTGGATACATAAACAGCACCCAGCATTTTCCTGCATATAGGAAACACACCTCAGTGACAAAGACAGAGATTACCTCAGAGTAAAAGGTTGGAAAACAATTTTCCAAGCAAGTAGTCCCAAGAAATGAGCTGGAGTAGCCATTCCAATATTGAATAAAATCAACATTCAACCAAAAGTTATCAAAAAAGATAAAGAATGACACTTTATACTGGTCAAAGGAAAAATCTACCAAGATGAACTCTCAATTCTGAATATCTATGCTCCAAGTGCAAGGGCACCAACATTCATAAAAGAAACTTGACTATAGCTCAAAGCACACATTACACCCCATACAATAATAGTGGGAGACTTCAATACCCCACTCTCAGCAATGGACAGATCATGGAAACATAAACTAAACAGAGATACAGTGAAACTAACAGAAATTATAAACTAAATAGATCTAACAGATATTTATAGAACATTTCATCCTAAAGTAAAAGGATATACCTTCTTCTCAGCACCTCATAGTACCTTCTCCAAAACTGACCATATAAACTGTCACAAAACAGGCCTTAACAGATAAAAGATTGAAATAATCTCATGCACCCTATCAGATCACCATAGACTAAGGCTGGTCTTAAATACCAACAAAAACAACAGAAAGCCCACATACACATGGAAGCTGAACTTCCAATGCTCTACTCGATGATAACTTGGTCAAGGAAGAAATAAAGAAAGAAATTAAAGGCTTTTTAGAATTTAATGAAAATGAAGACACATCATACCAAAACTTATGGGACACAATGAAAGCAGTAGTAAGAGGAAAACTCATAGCTCTAAGTGCCTCCAAAAAGAAACTGGAGAGAGCTTACACTAGCAGCTTGACACCACACCTGAAAGCTCTAGAACAAAAGAAGCAAATACACCCAAGAGGAGTAGACAGCAGGAAATAATCAAACTCTGGGCTGAAATCAACCAAATACAATCAAAAAGAACTATACAAAGAATCAACAAAACAAGGAGATGGTTCTTTAAAAAAAAAAAATCAAAAGATAGATAAACTCTTAGCCAGACTAACCAGAGGGCACAAAGCCAGTATCCAAATTAATAAAATCAGAACTGAAAAGGGAGACATAACAATTAAATATATCTTAAAATAATTATTCTGTTTGTTGAATAATGACAGTTGAAAATATTAAAATCATGTTCTACAAACATCATGGAAATAATTTTAAAAAGATATGAACATACACATATAAGAATCTGAACAAAATCCAGGCAGAATAAATGCAAAGACATCTACATGAAGGTACATTATAATCAAACTGTCAAAACAGCTATAAATATAAAATCTTGAAAGAAACAAAAGGAAAAAAGGTAAATTCTAGAATAAGGATCTAAGGCAAATAAGTCAATTTCACATCAGAATCCATAATGGTTAGAAGACAGACAACACTTTTGAAATGTTAAAAACAAACAAACAAGCCTGTTATGCAAGAACATATTATTATCTAGCAAAACTAGTCTTAAAAATGAAGGGGAAATTAAGATCTGTCCAGAGGACAGAAACTGAGGAAATCCATCACTACCAAGCCTGCCTTTATATAAAGGATATTCCTCAGGCTACAATGGAAAATGCACTGAAGAGTAACTCAAATCCACACAGAGAAATAAGAACATCTAGTAAAGGTTAGATTTTTTTTTTACAAGTATTAAAGAATTTTTGTTCGTAAACACTATAAAAACACTTTTATAGTGTTCATAAACACTATATGAACACTATGAACACTTTCATAGTGTTCATAAACACTATAAAAGTGTTTTTGTTCAAAAACACTATAAAAGATGGGATTTAAAACTGGACATGGTGGCTCATACATAAGTCAAGGGAGGCTGAGACTTTAGGACTGACTCAATATCAGGGCTAGCCTAGACTATGGAGTCACACACACATACACAAATACATACACAAAGAGGGGGATGTTGTGGGAAGATACAGACAGAGGCAGAGAGAGAGACAGATAGAAAATGGAGCTATATAGAAACAAAGATTCTGTACTGAAACTAAGTTGTTAACTAAACCAGACTGCCACAAATTAAGATATATTAATTGTAACTCCTAAAACAACCACTAAGTTTAAAATATATACTTAAAAAAAAACTAGGTTTCTCTCCAGTGAGTTTCTGAGACCAGAGCAGCCAGCCGGGAGGCACAGGCCCCACGAGTCCCAGGGGAGCCACAGAGCGGCAGGGGCAGGATCCCCTCAGCTTCCGAGTGACAGAGGAGGATCAGCTTCCTTCTCTGCCCCTTCCCTGCAAGTGGAGGGCCTACCTCCAGGGAACACCATAAGCCAGAGACTCGGGCGAGAGCCGCCATTTTCTCTCAGGTGAGTTCCTAAGACCAGAGCAGCCAGCCTGGAGGCACAGGCCCCACAAGTCGCAGGGGACTTTTAGGGCGGCAGGGACAGGACAAGCTATAGTCAGAGACACTAAGAACATCTAACACCAAAAATCAAGAGATGGCAAAAGGCAAACGCAAGAATCCTACCAACAGAAACCAAGACTACATGGCTTCATCAAAACCTAGTACTCTCACTGCAGCAAGTCCTGGATATCCCAAAACACTGGAAAAGCAAAAAATAGATCTAAAATCATATCTCACAATGCTGATAGAGGAACTTAAGAAGGACATGAATAACTCCCTTAAA
>NW_022196903.1:78596621-78597793 GCF_008632895.1 Mastomys coucha
GGAGAGGGTGGGGTGGCAGGCATGGGGAGGGGGGAGGCAACAGGGGTTTGTTTTTGTTTGTTTTTGTTGTTTTGTTTGTTTTCTTTGTTATTTTTTGGAGGGGAAACTAGGAATGGAGAAATTTACATGTAAATAAAGAAAATAATGTAATAAAGAAAAAAAAAAACTAGATAATTGGCTCAGTGATTAAGAGCACTTTCTGCTTTTGCAAAAGACCCAGATTCAGTTCATAGCATCCACATGAAGGCTCACAACCATATGTAACTCTAGTTCCATGGAATCTGATGCCTTCTTCTGCTCTCTTCTGACAACTGTGGGAATCAGTCAAAAATGTGAATATACAGCCATACTGCCAAAACAATCATACAAATAAAATAAGTCATATATAACATATGATTGAAAGAATATATATACATATATATATATATCCTAGAATATATATATGTGTGTGTGTATGTATATATATATATATATATCCTAGTCTCTCATATATGTGTGTGTGTGTGTGTGTGTGTGTATTCTTTTGAAAGAGGAGTGAATACAAAAGTGGCAATAATAAGAAATTAAGGAATTAAAAAAAAATCTAAAGGACAAAACTAAGTCCATCTTTATCAGAATTAAAATTGCCAGGTGTAGTAGCACATGTCTTTAATCCCAGCACTTGGGAGGCAGAGGCAGGAGGAACTCTAAAAGTTCAAGACCACCAGCCTGGTCTACATAGCAAGTTTCAGGATAGCCAGGACTACATAACTAAACTATATAGAAAGACCTTGTCTTAAGACAGGGTCTCACTGAGTAGTCCTGGCTTGCCTGGAATTTTCTGTGTAGACCAGACTGGCCTCAACTCACAGAGACCCATCTGCATACAGCAACATATCCAGTAACAGTAGAATTCTCTATTTTAAAGATTCAGTAATCAGTTCTCAAGTTCTAGTCTATACATTATTCTTTCTAGAATAATGAATTTTCTATCTAAAAACAGAATCAATTCATTGATTGCTTAATAGTTACAGGTTAAAATGCCATTTTATATGCTGCCTGCTCCAGCTTGTCATACTACTTCAGGAAAAAATATGCAAGTCTCAGCCACAAACATGCTCAAGCCACAAACTCTAAGTCACAATGTGGTCTCCTAGAGGGCATCTCCTAGTCTCTCACAAACTCTAAGTCAC
>NW_022196903.1:78597952-78627442 GCF_008632895.1 Mastomys coucha
CTAGTCTCTCACAAACTCTAAGTCACAATGTGGTCTCCTAGAGGGCATCTCCTAGTCTCTCACAAACTGTAAGTCACAATCTGGTTTCCTAGAAGGTACCTTCTAGTCTTTCTAAACACGCCATATCTTTGGCTTGTATGCTGCCATACTCAAGTAAAGTTTTTCCCAAAAACGTAATGTTTTAGTGGAAAGTTAAAATCACCAATGGCCTTCAAAGATTGTCAACTATAGCTAACTTTGGTTGTTTTGTTTTTTAATGTTGAAGTTGGTATCTGAAGAAGTTAAGAGCATTTACTTCCTGTTCTTGCAGAGGACCCAGGTTTAGTTCCCAGAACTCACATTAGGTGCCTCACAGCCACCTGTGACTTCAGTTCCACAGAATCTGACACCCACTTCTGACCTCCATAGGCTCTAGGATGCATGTGGTATATGTACAGGGACACAGGCATACACATAAATAAAAATACATATTTTTTTTTTTAATTTGTGGAGCTAGTTCTGTGAGTAGAAGCACATGCTGCCAAGCCTGACAACCTTAGTTGAATTCCTAAGACTTATACAGTGGAAGAAAAAAAATCAATTACTGAAAGTTGTTCTCAGACCTTTACATGTGCGATTGCATGTGTGCAAGTAGACACACATACATACAGAGAGAGAGAGAGAGAGAGAGAGAGAGAGAGGAGAGGGAGAGATGTTGAAGATTCAGAAGGTCTAGACCTAAGAGTGAATTGTCACTTTTATCTGCCTTTGTTGTGCAAACCTTGCTCCTTAATTTAAAATGTTGAGGTTTGGTCTGTGCTATGTATTGTAATTAAATACTGCTCCTGGCTGCCTCAGGGACAAGATCCTCACCAAGTAATATATACCAAGTAATGCTATATAGTCTTGCTGTGTCCTCACACCCTACCTCCACCCCTCCCCACCTCTCCTCACCCCACCCACCCCACCCACCACCACCACTACCACTCCCATCCCCCTACCTGATAGCCCTGACTGGTCAATAAAGATGCCACAGCCTATAGCTGGGCAGAAGAGAGACAGGCTAAATCTTGGTTCCTGGGCTTGGGGTCTGAGGCAGGAGACCACAAGAGGAGAAGGAGAGAAGGTGGAAAGAAGAGAAGATGTCATGTGATAAGTGAATCATGAAAACACGGCCATGAGAGCTGACCAATTGGAGTAAGAGTGGCCCAGGCAGAACATGACAAATTATAACTCGAGGTTATTGATAGAGAAGCAGATAGTAACAGCTTAGAGGGTAGATATCTGTCCAGGCCTAGTGCTTTAAAGGCTTATCATAAATATAAAGGTCTTGTGTCTTCCATCTGGGAACTAAATGATCAAAGGGAGGGTAGAAACCCCCTACTGAGATTAAATATTTTCAACAACAGAGACAGAATGATTTTTTAAATAGTAAAAATGAAAAATATAACACAATAACCAAATTAAGCCGAAGGGCCCGAGTGAGGATGCCTTAATCCCACTTAGGAAGGAGAAGAAAGCAATGGTGGGGGTTGGGGGGAACCAGGGTAAGGGACAGGGAGGGGAAAGGGGGAACATGATCAGGTATTGGGGAAGAGAGGAACAGGAGTGAAGCCCTGAGGGCCAGCAGAAAGAATGGAAACAGGTAACCTTGAGGTAGGAGGTGGGGGGACCCTCAAGAATGTACAAGAGACCTGGGAGGTGAGAGATGCTCAGGACTCAAAGGGAAGGACCTTAGATGAAATGCCCAACAGTGGGGAGAGAGACCTTGCAGAGTTCCTCTCCAGTAAAGAAACAATGTATCAAGTGGAGGGATGGGGTTGCCATTCCACAGTCAAAAACTCTGACCCAGAATTTTTCCTGTCTAAAAGAACTACAGGGACAAAAATGGAAAAGAAAGCAGCCCAAATCGGGATCCAGCTCATGGGGAGACTGCAAGGCCTGACACTATTACTGACAAGAGCCTAAGATGGCTGCCCTCCAAGAGTCCCAATAAGCAGCTGAAAGAGTCAGATGCAACCAATAGACAGAAGCTGGTGACCCCTGTGGTTGAATTAGGGAAAGGCTGAAAAAAGCTGAGGAGGAGGGCGACCACATAGTTAGACCAGCAGTCTCAACTAATCTGGACCCCCCCCCCCGAGATCTCTCAGACCCGAAGCAACTAACCAGGCAGCATACACTAGCTGACATGAGGCCCCGACACATGTACAGCAGAGGTCTACCTGGTCTGGCCTCAGTGAGAGAAGACACACCAGGGAGATTGAAGAGGCAGAAGGCAGATATGAAGGGACAGGGAGATGAGTGAAACAATAGTGTATGATATGAAACTCACAAAAAATCAATAAAAAGTTTTAAATAAATAAATAAAGCTGCTCATTAAAAACAAGAGTGTAGAAATTAAGAGTACAGAATTGCTATTAGCAGGGTCAAACAGCTAAGATTATAAGCTGTGATATCATCAGAACCTCTCTGGGTGTTGCTTGTTTGGTTGATTGGGTTGTTGTTTTGTTTGACGATATGCATTCTCACCACATATAGAATAGGTAGGCCTGAAATTTTTTACATATTCTATGCTAAACTAAAATTTTCAATTCTCCTGCTTCAGATTCCCAAATGTTGGGAATACAGGCACATGCCACCACACCCAACAGACCATATGTATATGCTAAAAATGAAAATAATATAAGTCAAATGTTCTGAATTAAAAATAAGTCTATTAAAAATAAATTTAAAATCAAGAAGTACAAGCCGGGCAGTGGTGGCACATGCCTTTAATCCCAGCACTTGGGAGGCAGAGACAGGTGGATTTTTCGAGGCCAGCCTGGTCTACAGAGTGAGTTCCAGGACAGCCAGGGCTACAGGGCTACACAGAGAAACCCTGTCTCAAAAAAAAAAAAAAATCAAGAACTACATAAAATGCCAATTAGCATAGTAATACCATGAGAATAAACACAAGTGGGAAGAAGCTAATGCCCAAAGGATCCCTTCTCTTCAATACCTAGTGGATACACAATCTCTGATGAAGTCATTGTCTTAATCCTCTGAGAATACTGCAAATCTGAATGTAAACCATCAAATCCAGTTTCACCACAATAAACATCAAAGACAGTGAGTACAGAAAAAAAAAATAACATGAGGTATAATTCAGCAACAAACCCTGTAATTTTTGTCCTATAATCTTGACTTCCCTGAAATTTAGAACCCAAATAATATCCCCAAATGCATACCTCAGCATTTCAGTCCAGACTGCAGAATTAGAGTTATTGCCAAAGGCCTGGCACAGAGTGGGTGAGTGTAACCTGATTCTACATGGCCACAGAGATAGGAGTCTTTCTCTGGAAATGGACATAATCCAGTGCTCTTTAAGACAACCTTCTCACTGTATCTGAGAGCATTCAACATTCTTGCTAAGGTATAAACTAGCAGTTCTTTTGTGGTGAATTACAAGTCAAGCTTCATCATTTAGTAACAGCAGAGAGAAAAATCTTGATGCAAATCCAAGTTCTGCAATGTTTTAGCTGAAGAACCATGGTCAAGTTACCTAACCAATATCACAAAATGATGACGACACCAAAGTCAAAACACATGGGTTGGCTCTGGTTGTTCTAACTGAATCTTACCTCAGATTTATTCTGAAGAACAAATCATATACCAGCTATTATAGTATTACAAGTGACATGGTGGCAGCAGCACCCTAAATAGTTTACTTGTCACTGTCATTCTTCCAGTTTTTCCTCTTGTTTCACTTGTATCCACTTCTGCTGAACTTTACTTGCTCTATCAAAAGCTTGTGGTATACACTCTACCGCATGGTGAGTCACAACAAAACATGAAACATAAGTCATATAATGTGTACTTATGTGCTGCATGCTATACTCATGAAATAGTTATATTATTCTAACCTACAACCAAAGAAATTGATGTAATGGGGTTAAATAATTTGTCCAAAGTCACTTGGTTATCAGAATCAGTATTAATTTTGCCCTGCCAAGTATCTCTCCCAGTCACAACTTCAGTCAGAAGGACTTCCCCCTTCCTAATCAAAAGCAGATGAGTAAATGGTGGCTCACTTGATAAGTGAGCAAACAGACACTGGGTGGCTACTTTACTCACTGTATGTAATAGGCACTAGAAACAAGAATTCATAGCCTATGGAAAAAAACATGAAGGAATTCACAGAACGAGCAAATTGCAATAACAGAAATATAACCAGCATGGAATGTTAGGATCACAGGTTTGCACCACCACACCTGATTAACAGAATTTCTAGTGGGAAATAAACCAGTAAAACATTTAGGAAAGAACTGCTATCTCATCAAGAACTTGAAGTACCAGGATTATTCAATAAAGGTGAAAGGAGAAAAGGAAATGAAATTTGAAGCAAGAACAGGGGCCAGCACACACAACAGCGTTAAGTATAAAATCCACGTGCTTGTCTAGAGAACTCATTAGCCTAGTATGGGAACATCAATGCTTCTCAACCCTGGCAGAAAGGCAAAGGTCTAGGCGCAAAATTTTCTATCACTGAGAATGATTCTGAGTTACAAACACAATAAAGAAACACTGAGATAAGAGTTACACAAAATACTGAGTTTAGAGATGGATTAAAGGGAGAAAACTCTAGGTTAGGGTATGGCTAGGTTTCTTGTTCCACCAGAAGTTTTGGAAGTAAAAGGGAAAACCATCTTCCTACCCAGTAGTCTCAGTACACTGCCAGCACCCGTGCCCTCTCCCTGGCACTCCACCTCAAAAGCTAGTCACAGTTTGGAGGAAAAGCTCTCCTGGGCATCTCCTCTCAACTCTATTGACTCAGTCTTCAACCTCGCCAATTTCGCTCAGCCTCAGGGGATCACCCATGAATAAGAAGAAATTTACCAAGAAGGTAGCAGGTACACACACCACCAAGTACTTCCCAGTAAGTCCGAGTTAATGCTGAACAAATATATCTCAAGCTGGTGCACTTTTCAGAGGTGGACACTGGTGGTACTTGATCCTAAATGCAGAACTGAAGAGGCCGAGAGAAAAGGATCCTGAGCCCCAGGCCAGCCTGACCTACATATTAAGTTCAAATACAGACCTCAGTAAATCTTAAAAACAAACAAATAAAAAAATATATGAAGTGCTTCTAGGGAGGGGAACTCCAGAGGGTATTAAGCTCCTGAGGGGGCTCAATGGAGGGCACTTTAGAAACAAAATTGAAAAGAGAGCCTGTCCTGGAAAACACCATACTGGATCCCAATGCCTGGGACCAGTGAGCAACTGGAACAACCCCATCATTTTCTCTGGCTTATCCTTGCCAATAGTAACAAAGCAGCCTTGGCATACACCTGATTTCTCAACATAACAGTTACTGAAGAGGCAGAGAAAAAGTATGTATGTAAAGCATCCTTCCATACTCCATCTGCAAACATCCCCAAACCCATCCTCTAAAAAGAAAAGTCTTTTCTCCAGTTCTTCACAAAAGAGGGAGAACTCTATTTCCTTAGTTCAGTGTGGGAAAAAAAAAGAATAATGAAAATACAGGAGAGGGCTAGCAAGAAGGCTCAACGGGTGTTTGCCACAAAAGCCTCACAACATCACTTTGATCCCTGTAACTTGCATAAAGGTGGAGGAGAAAATCAACACTATAAAACAAATCTTCTGACTTCCCAGAGCATACCACAGCAGGTGCACACACAGTAATAATAAAATAAAGGTTTGTTTCTTAAGAAAATGTAAGAGTCTATGAAAGAAATTATCTAGAATTTGGACTTTATATAAAAAGAAAGGTACAAGTTGGAAATGGGCTGAAGGAAAAGGACTAAGTAAAAAACAAATTAAGGATCTCAGGTAACCAGGCTGGCCTGGAACCCCACTCAATAATCAAGGATTGCCTTTAACTTCTATTCTCCTGCCTCAACCTCTCAAGTGCTGGAATTACAAGCTACATCCAGCTCTACTATGATGCAAGTTATCATAAGGAAAAAACAAAAAACAAAAACTTCATGCTTTCATAAATAAACACCTTACCAGTGTTCTCTATTTTCTGACTCAGTCTTTACAACTGAAAATAGACCTAGGTGTGGTGGCTCAAACCTATAATCTTAGCATCTATACGCTGGCCAGGAGCATGGCCTTGAGTTTGAGAACAGTTTGGGGTATACAATGAATTCTAATCCTTTATGGACTACCGTGAGACACTATCTTTAAACAAAGCAAAACAGAAGCTGAAATTAGCACAAGGCTGTATCATACATGAAGCCCCCAGCACCAAATAACCAGCAGAGTATCAGATCATGTAATCCCAGAACTCTGGAGGTGGAAACAAGAGGATCAAAGTTCAGAGTTATCCTCCTATACAGATGGAACTCAAGGCCAGCTTGTCTCAAACACACAAAACACACAAAAACATAAGCCAAATAGAAACAAATTAAAAATGTACATGATAAATATTTTCGTTTTTACTTGCTGAAATTATTGGGGTTCAGGAATCGCCACAGAAACCATATGAATACTGATCCCAGTTAAGCAAGAATAGTTTATTGAGCCCACATCCTAATATTGAACGTTGTCTTAGTCAGGGTTTCTATTCCTGCACAAACATCATGACCAAGAAGCAAGTTGGGGAGGAAAGGGTTTCTTCAGCTTACTTCCACATTGCTGTTGATCACCAGAGGAAGTCAGGACTGGAACTCAAGCAGGTCAGGAAGCAGGAGCTGATGCAGAGGCCATGGAGGGATGTTCCTTACTGGCTTGCTTCCCCTGGCTTGCTCAGCCTGCTCTCTTATAGAACCCAAGACTTCCAGCACAGGGATGGCACCACCCACAAGGTGCCCTACACCCTTGATCACTAATTGAGAAAATGTCCCACAGCTGGGTCTCATGAAGGCACTTCCCCAACTGAAGGGCCCTTCTCTGTGACAACTCCAGCCTGTGTCAAGCTGACACACAAAACCAGCCAGTACAAATGTTCAGGACCTCAAAAAGGAGTCAAGAGCCTAAATGTGGTACCAGTCTGTCCTCTGGGCAGACTTTTTATAGAAAAAAACAAGTTCAAAAGTTTAAAAGGCAAAGAAGAGAGCAGTACATTTTGGCTTTCTAGATGGTATTATCAGCTTTCCTTTGAGCTAACTGGTCCTAGGTGAAATAAGAGAGGAGGTGTGCAGGTAACAAACTGAGGAGTTCTAGTACATTGAGATAAGAGTACAAAACCATAACTTTTTGGTTTATTAGTAATATTCTTCAGTGTTACCCATAGGTAGTTACTTCTGGGAAGTGAAGTCTGAGAACCTGAACTTAATTTCACCTTATGAGCAAAATGGGAACTGAATACAAAATGGCTCCAGTTATGTTAAAAGGAGCAGGTCTCAACAGAAATAATGTAATGCATTATGGTTTGTAGAAACCCAAGGCATCAAATATTTGAAAATGGCAATGAGGAAAAAGTAGGCTATATGATCACTTCATAAACATTTCTTTCCTCCAACAGTCTTTGGAACCTATTTTGTTGTTTCTTAATTATGATATTGAGCAATTTGGGTCCCAAGACTATTTTGATTAATGTAGTGGTTTAATGATAATGGGCCACCATAGGCTCATATATTTGAATGCTTGGTCCCTAGTTATTGTAACCATTTTGGGAAAGATTAGGAAATGTGGCCTTGTTGGAGTAGGCTGTGAGAAATGAAGCTACATTTTAAGTTTTAATTACTGTGCCTGAGAGATTCATGAAACAAAACTGCTTCTAACATGTAAGCACCTTGCCCAAGAAAAGATACTTCCTGCAATGCTGGCTACTGTTTATAGAAGATAACAAGCCACATGTTCTCACTCCCCTAAACAAGTTTGTTTGACCCAACTACATTGGATGTACTTCACCACATGTGGGCAGGATGTATATAAGCAGGAAATATGTCAGGATGTATGCTTGCCCCTGATTGGACATAGGCAAAGTATGCAGGCAGGAAATATATCAGGATGTATGCTTGCCCCTGATTAGAACTCTTGTCCTGGGTTTCTGAAATCTTAAAGTCTACCTCCAGTGACACGCCTCATTAATCCCACTGGTTGAGAATAAGACCACTACCACAATTTAAAGCTAATTTTAAAGCAAGCTCTAATTAAATACTGGCCAGGTTGATGGACTCTTTGGCTAGGTCTCCTCTCTGGGTTTCCAGAAAATGGCCCTGAGTCACATATTGCAGGGGCTTAAAAAGGCAAAACTGATAGTGAACTAAGATTTCAGAAACCCAGGACAGCCCCCATCTCTGTGTGCGTGCCTGCCTGCCTGCCTGCCTCTCTCTCTCTCTCTCTCTCTCTCTCTCTCTCTCTCTCTCTCTCTCTCTCTCTCTCTCTCTCTTTCTCTCTCTCTCTCTCTGTCTCTCTCACTGTCTCTCTCTCTGTCTCCCTCCCTCCCTCCCTCCTCTCCCCCACACCAACTTGCAAATGTTAACTCTCAGCTAGCTATTCTCCACAGGCATGCCTGCCTGCCTGATGCATGTCCCACATTATAATGGTCATGGATTCACTCTATGTATGAACTGTAAACAAGTTGCTGTCTTCATGGTTTCTCTTTACAATAGAAAAGTTGTAAAGTTGGTACTGGGAGTGAGGTATTGCTTTGACAGGCCTGGCCATGCTGCTGGTTAGAGTAATGTTGACTTGGGAACTCTGCATTAGGGAAGTAGATGAATGTTTAAGTGGGGCTGAAAGAACACTGTAAGAGCTTGGGAGACAACAGTACTGAGAGCAATGTGGACTATGGAGAGCCAGCTCAAGAGGTCTCAGAGGGAAATGATACTAGGCAACTGGGCTAGAGATGATTCTTGTGATGTTTTGGCAAAGAATGAAGCTGCTTTGGGATCTGGTCCTAAGAATCTGCCTGAGGCTAAATTGAAAAGTTTTGGACCAATACCATAGGCAGAGATTTCAAGAGAGCCTAGTATTGACTGTGTCATGTGGTTTTTAGTGATCATTCTTAATGCAGATCTACAATGAACGAGTACAAGCAAGGCAAGGAGAAATACAAAATGCATAATTTGAGGAAAAAGAACACCACGGAATGTAATGTCTGAACCTAGATTTATGCTCAATGGGATAAGGAGAAATGGAATGAAGAATGTGGTCTTTCCAGCAAGACCCCACCTAGCTAATCATTCAACTTGTAAAAAGAAAAGCCCTCGGGAATCTACTCCAAAAACAAAGTAAAGCTTATTCAATAAAGGAAAGCATCAAGAGATCAAAGGTTATGAAAATGTAATTCAAGGAGTTGGTCATATTCCATCCCAGATCTACAGCAGTACTTGGCAAAATAAGCCAGTGTTTCTGGCTTTAGAGTCCAGAAGAATACAAGAGTAAAGGTATTGTGGAATCCTCCTTTTTAGTTATGAAAAACCAGTAAAGTCCAGATGATATGTGACAAGGGAATCCCTGCAAGTAGGCCCAGAGAAGCCATCACATAAAACTGAGAATGTGAAGCCTGGATTGCACTAAAGACCCCAAGACGTTGAAGATGCCAGAGTCATGGTTATGGACTAACCCTCTGAAACTGTAGCAAGCCTCCAATTAAACGTTTTCTTTTATAAGTTACCTTGGTCACAGTGTCTCTTCAAAGCAATAGAAAAGAAACTAAAACAACCAGTGATTAAAATACTCAAGTTCTGGGCCAGTGAAATGTCTCAGTATGTAAAGACACTTGTCACCAGATAATCTAGACTTGATCCCTGGAGCCCAGATGATAGGAGAGAACTAACTCCCACAAATTGTCCTCTGACTTCCACATATATGCCATGGCATACATATATTCTAAGTCTCTCTCTCTCTCTCTCTCTCTCTCTCTCTCTCTCTCTCTCTCACACACACACACACACACACACACACACACACACACACTTACCTCTCTCACACACACTAAATAAATAAATGAAATAAATGTAAAATTTTCAAGTCTAGTCTTAACTTATTGTCAACATTAGAGTTTAGCTTTTTGGATTAAATGGAGAAATATCTTGGCATTGAGTACCTGATGCTTTTCTAGAGGATCTGGGTTCAGTTTCCAGCAGTCCCATGAGGCAGCTCACAACCACCTATAATTCCAGCTCCAGACTATCAACTATCTCGCCTCTTCTCACCCCAAATGCACAGAACATACCTCACATACATACTCAACCACACATAAAAAAAAAAAAATTTTCAAAAACAATAAAAATTACTCCAATTTATGCATGCTATTTCAATCTTATTTTGGGCAAAGTAAACGTGAGTTTATGATAAAGCTTAAAACTTGTAAAATTTGGGCACAATTTTTACTTGCTGTGAAGTTACACAAAATCTTCATTTTTTTATGCTCGATATTACCTAGATAATAAATTTGAAGGCCATAAAATAGTTATGTTTACTTTTACTCTCCTTAACTGTGCTTACACTTACATTTTTGGTTCGTGACATTTCTTAAATATCTAGTGTGTCTAGTGTTACTGTTAGTCTCAAAGACTATAAAGACAATTCAGAAAGCATAGTTTATTAGGAATATCCTTACCAGTACAATGAAAAGTGATGTATATGTAAGTTTCTCTAATGTCAGATGTTCTCTTTTTCAAGAAACAAAACTATTCATAAAATAGAAGAAATATAGGAAGTAAGATTAGTTGTATCATCTTTTCTGAGGTCAATTTTGTTTCTAATGGGAGTGGACATAGAATTAAAAAAATTAACAGTGGCTGGGCAGTGGTGGCGCACGCCTTTAATCCCAGCACTTGGGAGGCAGAGACAGGTGGATTTCTGAGTTCAAGGCCAGCCTGGTCTACAGAGTGAGTTCCAGGACAGCCAGGCCTACACAGAGAAACCCTGTCTCAAAAAAACCAAAATAAATAAAGTAACACTGGAGATGGATAAAAAGTTATACCAGGGGATATTCAGCTCATGGAGACATGAATTAAACAAAATACTAGTTTTGTAAATATTTTTATTCATGTTAGTCTCTCTAGAAAACATGTAGGTTCAGTTGTGGTGACTCTAGCCTCTGTGATTTACCGTTTGATCCAGTTCATAGTTCAGTAGAATAACCATTCAGCTTTTAAAGTAAATGAGTATTGAAGTGGAAGAGATTATTAAAAGCAAATATGGAGGGACTGAAGAACTTACTGCTCAACTACCATCACTCAGCAGTTAAGAGCACTTGCTCCTCTTGCAGGAGACCCATGTTTGGTTCCCAGAACCCACATAGAGAGCCACAACTGTCAGTATCTCCAGATCCAGGGGAGCTGACTCCCTCTGCTTGGCTTCTGTGAGCACCAGACACACAGAAGACAAAACACTCATACACATAATTTTTTAAAGGTAATAGAGTGGCTCAGTGGTTAAGTTCTCTTACTGCTCTTCAAAAGGATCTGGGTTCAGTTCCTAGCATCCACATCCACCTGTAACTCCAGTTCCAGGGTGTCCAATACCCTCTATTCTGCCGTGAGTACTACACGCATGTGGTGCACATACATACACTCACATACATATACATAATAAGCAAACAGTTCTTTTAGTGTTTTAAAAAGCTAGTATAGAAATAGTACTGAGAATTAAACATCCTTTTCTTTTTGATACACAAAATGCATTAAAATTTACCTTAGTGTTTTCCTGATATTAAACATCACATTATGGAAATTACTGAAAAGCATAGGAGTAAAGTATTATGACTTTTTTACCACATACTTATCATCTATCTAACCAAAAGGAGAGGAGTAAACAGAATCTGGCTTAACAAAAAGGTCTCTGCAACTGGGTAACAAAAGCTCACAACAATATGTGTTCACGCAGTGTCTGTGTGTGTGTGTGTGTGTGTGTGTGTGTGTGTGTACTAGTCTTATGTCAACTTGACACACAAACTACAGTTACCTGAAAGGAGAAAACGTCAGTTGAAAAAATGCCTACATAAAATCTGTAAGGTCTATAAAAGCTATTCTTAATTAGTGATAGATGGGGGAGGGGCCAGTCTATTGTGGCTGGTTCTATCCCTGGGGTCTATAAGAAAGCAGGCTGAGCAAACCAGGGAAGCAGTCCAGTACGCAGCACCCCTCTATGGCCTCTGTATCAGCTCCTACCTCCAGGTCCCTGCTCTATTTCCCTGCCCTGACTTCATTCAGTGATTAAACAGCAATATGGAAATGTAAGCCAAATAAATTCTTTCCTCCCCAACTTCATTTTTGGTCAACAACAATGACTAATTTATTCCCAGGCATACTTACTTGTAATCATTTAGCCAAAGTTCATATTGTTTGAAAAGCATTGCGATAGGGCTGGTGAGATGTCTTGGTGGTTAAGAGCACTAACTGCTCTTCCAAAGGTCCTGAGTTCAGTTCCCAGCAACCACATGGAGGCTCACGACAATCTGCAATGTAACCTGACGCCCTTTCCTTGTGTGTCTGAAGACAACTACAGTATACTCATATGCATAAAATAAATAAATCAATCTTTAAAAAAGAAAAAGAAAACCATTGTGTATGTATGAAGGTGTGCATAGAGATCAACATGAGATGTCTTCCTCAATTGCTCTCCAACCTATATTTTAAGGCAGAATCTCTCACTGAAACTGGAGTTCACTGATTTAACTAAGCTAGACAGCCAGTAAGCTCCAGTGATCTTATAGTTTCAACTTCCCAAGTGCTGGGATTACAACTGCCCTTTTGGTGGGTGCTGGAGATCTAAACTCCATCCTCAAGGTGCCCTTTACCAATTAAGACATCTCCCTAGGCCTTGAGATGTATTCTTAATTAACTTATTTTAAGCATTAAGGTTATGTTGAAATTAAAGACATGAGTTCCACTCATATCTATATTAAACACATTTTAATATCAGTATGAATATAAAAGAAACTGTATTTTAAACATATATAAAAAACAATCTTTTCCTTTAAAAAAATAGGAAAACAACTGAACAAATACACCACCAGTAGATTATATGCAAGAGGGAAGTTTCGTGGGATCCTACCCCTAAACAAAGAACTAAGGACAACTAAGAAATGTTGAAAACAGAGAAATATTCTTCCTCACAAGGAACCCTCTTACTAGCTATCCAACAGCAAAATGTCAATCCAAAAATTATATACATACAAGCAACACTAAATGAGTTGAGCAAGTTATATTACTATAAATGTACATAACATTTTTTAAGAGGTCTTAGATTTGAAACAGAGAAAAAAGTAGGACACAAGAGAAATTAGAAAAAGGAATGGGAAGGGAGAAAGGAAAGCATATAGCTCCACTATCAGCCCTGAAAGTGATTTTTTTAAAATACTTTTATGCTAGCTGGGCGTGCAGTTCAGTTGGTAGAGTACTTGCCTAGCATGTACAAAATATAAAATGTTTTGAACCCTAGAAATACATTAAACACATTCAGCTCTACAGATGGTATGCAATAGATAGATAGATAGATAGATAGATAGATAGATAGATAGATAGATAGATACCTTTAAAAAAGTTTTTAAGATAAACAGATAAACTCAAAATCTGGTGACTTCCCCTGGCAAAATGGCTAGTGGCACACAAGAAGCCTAGATCATCACACAGCTGGATCCACTGCATCACAGAGGCAAAGGGCCCATTAAACACCTCTTGTATTGTTAGTGGAAAGTACATGAAAACCAACTCTAAATACTGTCCTGATTGCTGATAACAGTTAAGAGATATATACTTAAAATGTCATAAATAAAATAGCAGGCCCACCTTAGTGTGACTCAAAAAAAGCAAATAAAATTCTCAATACAGTTATAGAAACATCTCTAAATAGTACCAAGTTATTTATCTAAAGCTTGGTGTTACTTGGAGCAATTTGCAGAAAACTCTGAACAATAGCAAACAAACTTGAAAGCCCAGCTAACTACACAATGATAGAATCAGAGAGTAATATGTAAATCTCTGACAAAAAAGTGAGGATTATTCAACATACAATGGATCCAAGCATGGTCATCTCAAAACAGCAAGTACATCATTTCTCACTTCTAAGGCTTTGGAGTTGCTAACCTGTGAACAAACTAAGCACATTAAACACAGAAAACTCAATTAAAAAATCCTTTCTTGGAGGCTGGAGAGGTGGTCAGAGGTTACAAGCACATAGTGCTCTTCCAGAAGACCCTGGTTTGGATCCCAGCACCAACACAGGGGCGAAAACCATTACTCAAGTTCCAGGGGTTCCAATGTCCTCTTCTGGCCTTTGGACACTTCATGCTGAACATACATAAAGGCAAAACACTCATACACATAAAATAAAAATAATATCAATCTATAAAATAAAGTTCTCTGGTCTGGGGATGAAAGCTAAGTGCGTATCTAGTATGTACAAGATAAGGTTCTTCCCTAAAACTGAAGGGAAAAAAATGACCAGTCTACAAACGTGCATTTTAGTGTGAACTTGTGTCCAAGGTAAGTGATTCATCACTGAGATATTTCCTCAGCCCTCCTTTACAGTCTAAGAAATGTTGTGGTTGTTTTTGGTTTTATTTTATTTATTTCTGCCCATTTGTTTTCTTTTGTTTCTTTTTTGAACAAGATCTCATACAGCCGAGAATGGCCTCTACCTCTGTCTGCTGTCATGCCTGGCTTACAACATGTTTAAATACTTGAACTTAAAAACAGGTTGTACACTTACCCTCTTGCCCTTAACCCTCTTGAAGATCTTTGATTGTGCTTACTGTTTAACTGTCCTAATTGGACATAAATCCTAATTCCTAATTGGAATATATATCTACACTATATAAACTATAAACACCATGGCCTCAGAGATGGTACAGCTGGCACTATCTGCACAACTGTTCAAAGCTGCCAAACTTAAAATTGAACCTGGGGGCATGGGGACTGTACAGTGATAGAGCACTTGTCTGGGATGCTAAAGACCCTGGGTTAAGTCCCTCTGGCTGTACATCAAACAGATGCTATTATTTTTGATGACTGATTTTAGTATATAAGAAAATCAAAATAGCATGAGAATTTCCTATAGATTCTCTTCAGTGTTTCTGAAGGACTTTTAGTTTTTCATTCAATAGGTCTGGCTATCTTTATGTTGCTCAGAACAAGAACACTACAAGAGACAAAGTCTAACACAGCTCTTCCCAGAGCCACAAGGAGGTGGTATGCTTCTTTGAGGAACAGAATCTAATCTACTCAGGTATCCAATAGGGATTTTACAGCCCCCACTTGACTTTTACTGATGCCTTTTCCTTGTTTGTTTTGAGACATGGTCTCACAAGTAGCAAAAGATGACCTTAAAGTTCTGATTCTCCTACCTCTATTTCCAGAGTTCTGGACTCACAGGAATACATCACCATGCACGGTTGGTTCTATGTGATGCTGGAAACTGAAATCCAGGCATTATGCACGTTAGGCGAAAACTCTTATCAAGCTACACCCTCAGCCAGCTCTTCACTGACACTTGTAAGAGTTATTATGCCAGATGTTACTTCCACACATGGTTGTCCTTAACAGTCAAGAAAATCTCAGAATTTTTCCAGTAGCCTGTCACAAATGAAACCTTCTAAGACTTTGCCTCAAATATCCTGACAAATTTCTCTCCTCCTATTAATAAATATTTATAACCTAAAAATAATTTGAGCAGCAGGGAAAATAAGCTTCCAGGACTCAGTTTACTGTCAGGTAACAAAAATAAAATTCCTTACCATGCTTATATAGTGAGGGTATAATATAAAAAAACAACAACAACAAAACACACACACACACAAAGATAACCCATAAGGGTTTTTTTTTTTCCAGAATTAACTTTAATAATAGGTCCCTGGTTTACTTTAATAAGCCTATAACAAGGGTAGCTCTAGGCCATGATGTCCAAAGCATGACTTTGATAATGCAGATGATGACAGCCAACATCTAATAAAACACTAAAGGCTTAATTTTCCCTCCCCGGTAATCTGCCAGAATTAGAGGCCAGGTCTCTTTTTTTCCTAATGATAATGCATATTTTTTCCCAATTTTCCTCAGCTTTATTAAAATGTAACTGACTGATAAATTTACAATGAGCATGTCTTGATACAAAAACATTAAGAAATGACTAAGTCAAGGTAACCAGACATCACTTCTCATACTTATCACTTTTTATTGCAATTTTCAAGTATAGATTTTTTTCTTATTACTTAAAAAGACTTTGTGTTTATTTAGCTTTCTAATTCTAGGCTACAGTACTTTCACAGTGATTTCTGCTTCTCAATAGGGAAAGCATGCTGAATCCTGTCATGAATGCATTTAGCATATGTGGATTCACCACAGAGCATGCTGACCTGTTCTTCTGTTTTAGATGTTCTCATATGACTAAGTCTCATAGTACAAACCCCTCAAGGACAGAATGGACACACATCACATGCAGATCTTGATGCTCTCTCAACCTTCTTGGTATGAAAGTAAACAATTCTATTGCAAGGGGTTTTCCATTCAATTCTATTACAGTCTAGTTTTGTTAGAGGGAGTTTGTAGAAAAGCCTGTGGTAGAACATCAATCACTGGACCACTCTAAAGAGCTATATTATTACTTATAGTAACCATGTTGCACAATACACCTCTAGAATATACTCAGCCTGACTGAAACTTTGTAGCCTTTGACCAGCATCTCCTTCTCCCCATAGGCAGCCTCTGACAGCCACCATTCTAGCCAGTCTCTGAATTCAACTTTTTTACACTGTATTATGAGTTATTTCACATGCAGTTTTTGTCCTTAAATTCTAGGCTTACTTCATTTAATAAAATGTCTTCCAGATTAAATCATGTTGTCAAAAACAACAGGATTCCCTTCGTTTACTATGAGTGGCCTTCTACTATGTGTATACATGCATGCTTGTAAACACCATGTTACCTTCATCTATTGCTGAATCATATTGGTTCTACTTTTAACTCTTTTAACTGTTTTCCATAATGGTTGTACCAAGGCATAATTCCACCAGCAGTCTAGAGAGATTTTCATTAGATCTTTACCAACACCTACATTGTCTTTTTTCTTTTTTCTTTTTTTCTTTTCTTTCTTTGTTTAATCATGGTCTTATATAGTGTAGGCTGGTCTTGAGCTCGCTATGTAGCTAAGGCTGATCCTGAATTCCTGGTTCTTCTGCTTCCACCTCCCAAATACTGGGATTAAGTCGTGCATCACCAAGCTGTGCTTCTTTTGTCTTTCTCATAATGACCATCTGAATAGGTATGAGGTAATGATATGATATCTCATTGCAGTATCAATTTCATCTCCCTGATGATTAGTGATATCAAGTATTTTTTTCATGTAACTACTGAAAAAAAGCCACTATCTGATTCAGTACTAGTCACACATATAGACACTTATACTTTAAAACTGACTTAAAAGTTTAAACAAAATAAAGCCCTTACTTAAAAAGATATTCTTTCCCTAGAATGCAAGAAACACTTGGCAATTTCCTGCTGCATAAAAATGATCTTTTCTGGATGGAAAGCTGACCTGAGCCATTATCTTGAGAAGTCTTTACCCACCCTTAGGAGTGTACAATTGTCCTTCCTTAACACACACACACATACACACACACACACACATACATACACACACACACACACACACACTATTTGCAGTAAACCCTTTTCTCCATCAACTCCAACTTTCAGAAAGAACAATTCTTCTCATTTTCAATAAAAAAGTGTAGTAGATAGGGTGGTGGTAGGGCACCTAGATACAAGAACCCGGAGTTCCACATAAAACAAATGAGCAGCCTGACCTTTGTTGGGCCAGGAGAATGTAAGCAAACAAGTAGGCGGTGGAGCAATGGAAGAGAAAGAAGCAGGCGGACAGGTGGTGAAGAGATGGGAAAGGAAGGAAAGCCATGCACTACAATGAGGCATTGCTGTTCTTGCTCCTAAGGAAATGGTGAGTTATGCTGTCCACCAGTAGATCCTATAACAAATACAAGTGCCAGTGGGCCCATACCTTCTTCCTTTGAGAAAACTGACTACTGTGTGAGTTGCTGTGACCCCCAGAGCTGCATCCTAGCCCAGGCAGTCGAGCAGTACCTGCAGAGTTGGAGACCCACACTTGACTCAACATGTCCTGCTCTGTTTACTTCTCATCACTGGCCTATTTGATAATCTCTCTAAGTTGTTTGTTGTGGTTGTTCAACCATGAGATTGGACAACTCTATATTGAATTACAGTTTTTCCAAGCTGTATCTAACTTTGGCTAGGGGTTTATTTCCTTTGAAATCTTTGGGTTGGACAAACATTTAACCATCATACCTTTCAAAAGAAGATGTCATTGCTGACGCACAGGTGGCAGCACAGGTGCCACTACGATGAGCAAGTATGCAATGAAGAAATGGGAGAGAAAGAGACACAGAATAGTTTGGGCACTACAAAGAGAGGAGGAACTGGAGACATGAGAGTAGTGAGGATCAGCCTGATGTAAGTAGCCTTCGCTGCCACCTGAGGTTATAGTGATTGTCAAATGCAGTCTGTCTCTAAGAGCTATCTATGTCTGGGTCCATGGCCCTGTGACAACAGGGGTCTGTGTCAAAGTCCGTGAGCCATGTTACCATCAAAGTACACGCAGATGTCCCTGATAAGGGCTGCTGCCTGGGGCCATATTGACATCCAAGGACTGAGAATTGGCCCACTCCTCACCTGAGATGGTGGGACAGCTAACTCCAAAGGCAGGAGAGCTGGCTCTGCCCCACAGTGGTTGTAGCACACTCAGGTATCCCTGTACTTTACCTGGGCAGAACAGTAGAGGTGGGACAGAAAAATATATAACCTAAACTTAGTGATACTCACTTCTTAGCAAACCTAGCTATATATTTAAAACTAACATACATCCATACTTCACACACACACACACAGTGCACACATTCATCCAGATTAGAAACCACAGAGACTGGACACATGCTGCACTAAGGAAGTAACTTATTACTTTACTTTCATAAACTGCACACTGGTTGTGGTGCTTTGAATGAGAATGTTCCCCGATGATAGGTTCATGTATTTGCATGCTTAGTCCACACCTGATGATGTGTTTACAAGGACTAGGAGGTGTGACCTTATTGGAAGAGGTGTGTCCTTGTTGGAGGAGGTGAACCAGTAGGGGTGAGCCTTGAGGTTTCAAAAGACCCAGTATCTCTCTGTCTGTCTCTGTCTGTCTCCCTCTCTGCCCATTACCTACTGAGCAGGATATAATGCTTTCAGTTACTTCTCCAGCACCATGCCTGCCTGAACACTGTCATACTTTCTGCTTTGATGATAATGGTCTAATCCTCTACAATGTAGGCAAGCCCCTAATTAAATGTTTTCTTTTACAAGTGTTGCCTTGGTCATGGTATCTCTTTACAACAGTAGAACAGTAACTGAGAACTGGTTCTACTATATGTTTTCACCAAAGCTAACCATAAAACCTTACTCAGAACGCATTGTTCAATCTACTATATGGAAATATGGTAACATTACACAGAGCCTTCTTGGTCAGGAACTTGTGGAAAAAACAATTTTCTGGTCTTGAACTCAGAGAATGTTAGGTGACTCACGGCTTTAATTCCAGCCTTTTGGGAGGTGAAAACAGTATGATCAGCAGTTCAAGGTTATCCTGAGGTACACACTGAGTTCACATAGCCAGCCTAAACTCTGAGTCCTGTCAAGAAAATCAGAGGGGCCAGAAAGATAGCATAGTGGTTAAAAAGCACTGGCTTCTCTTCCACAAAAATGGTGTTCAATTCCCAGCAGCCACTAGCAACAGTCTGTAACTCCAGCTCCAGGGGATCCAACATTGTCTTCTGGCATCTACAGGCACTGAACAAACACATAGTACATAGACATACACATACACATAAAATTAAAAAATTAAATAAAAAATAAAATTCTCAGGCCTAGTGAGATGGCTCAATGGGTTTCAAAGACACTTCCCACACACTAGAGTTCAATCCCTGGGATCCCCTTGGTAGAAAGAGAGAAGTGACTCACACAAGTTGTCCTCTGATCTTCATATGCCCACACATTGTGGCATATTCCCAAAAATAAACAGATAAAGTATAATTTTGAAAATATTTTTTAAAGAAGATGGTCAAGATGGCCTTTTCAGCATGTGCTGAAAGTCTGATGGCTTGAGACCAATATCTGGAATTGGAAAGAGAACTAATTCCATAAATCTGCCCCTGACCTCCGCCCAAGCTCTATAGCGTGGATGCACCCCCACATGCATCACACACATAATAATCCTGATTCCACAAGCCTCCATGGCACATGGCACCCCTACACATATCATACATGCACAGCAATAATAATTTCAATCATAACTTAAAAATAAAATATTATTACTAAAGAGATTACTATTATAAAAATAATTAACCTATAATATATAACCTATAAGTAACCTATAATGAGTGATGTCTTTTCCTTCAATGACTACCAAGGAATCTACTAAAAGACTTTCATATATTTCTTTCACATTAAAATTGACAACAGGACTTTCTTTGGCTGACCAGATGCTACAAACTGTTAAACACTACCAACCTGCTAAAACTCAGTATTAATATGATAGATTCTTTTGGTTCCTACTCAAGGGAGTTAAAGGCAGGAATATATTAGGAATTCAAGGGCAGCCTCAACTATATAGCAATTTAAAGGCCAGCCTAGGTTACCAAAGACCTTGTCTCAAAGATAAAAATGAAACATCCTTCTGATATCTATTTTTGTATAAATAAGTGAAAATCTTGGAGAATGGGGCAATCTGATTTCCTAACTGGCAGCTGCTAGACCCTCCCTTGTTCTAGTTGCCTTCAGCAATAGGGCTATCAGTCAAGCAGACGGCCAAATCACCCTTACACCACTGGACATTTGGAACACTCTGCAGCTGCACTGAAGCTCCACAATGACCCCAACTGCTTGTTCTGAACTCCAGAAATGAAAACATATGTCTACACAAAAAAAAACAAAACATAGGTCATTGTTCATAACAACTACAAAATGAAAATGATCAAAATATGTGCCAATTTAATGAACAAATAAAATTTTATGGATAAAAAGTATGTCCATAAAATGGAGTGTTATTCAGCAATAAAAAGAAATGAAGTACATATACATACTCATACCTTGAAAACATTACCCTAGTAACAAAATAATAATAATTCTTGCATAAGTCTGTTTACACAAAATGTCCAGATGTCTAAAATAGCAAAATCCATTAAAGAAAGCAAGAAAGAAGCTGGGTGTGGTGGTGCACACCTGTAATCCCAGCACTTAGAAGATGGAGGCAAAAGATACTAGAATTCAAAGTCATAACAAGTTCAAGGACATCCCTGAACAACAACAACAACAACAAAAAGTAAGAGGAAAATAAGAATGGCATGGAGGAAAGGAAACAAAATGAAAAGTGGCTCTTATAGAATGTGTTTCTTAGGGAAAAGATAAAAACAGTTCTAAATTATACTATGGTGATTGTTGCACAACTCTGTGAATATACTGCAAGTCATTCAGTTATACATTCTAAACAATATGCAAATCATGTTATATGAATTATATCTCAACTAAGCTAGTTTTTTAAGACAGGATTTCACATACCCCAGGCTGGTCTTGAACTTGCTGTGTAGGCGAGGGTGGCTCTGAGCTGCCTATCTTCCTGCCTCCACCATTCAAGTTCTGGGATTACAGGCATGAGCCTCCACACCCACCTAAAAACTACTTCTTAAATGGCAATGTGTGTCATTATTCAAGTTAAAATTTTTAAAACAAAAATTTAGATACATTTAGAGTGAATGAATGTTAATTGTTCTGACAATCAAAATAAGGAAATGACTACTATTAGTTAAATGTGATGTATAAAAGATGGAGAGATGGCTCAGCAGGGTTTAAGAGCACTACCTACTCTTCCACAGGACCCAGGTTCAATTCCCAATATCCACACAGCAGCTCACAACTATCCGTAGCACCTGTTCCAGGGGATCTGTCACCCTCATTCAGACATGCATGCAGGCAGAACACTAACATACATAAATAATTTTTAAAAGAGTCAAAATATAGACATGGAATTTGAAAACTGAAAGCATGAGCTATTGTTTATATACATAACTGTTTTAGAATCAGAATGTTTGTACTTGGGACATGAGGGTAATCTGCTTGTGACGTCTGTAACCCCACTGATCACAATGGTTGACTGGGTTGATATGGTTAGGCAGGTGTTCCCTTCCTTCTTCACTGATCAAGAAGTGACCGTCCCAAGCTGAACTGAGGAGGACCTCCATAACGGAAGGCTCTCTTTAGTCAAGGGTTTAAGTGTGGTTGTATCTCTATGCCACAGTCTCAAAAGAAGTTCTCAGCCACGCGTGGTTGGTGCATGCCGTTAATCGCAGTTGGAGAGGTAAAGACAGGCAGATTTCTGTGAGTTTAGGGGTCAGCCTGATCTATTTGCTAAGTTCTAAGACAGAGAGAGCTACATAATAGAGAAACCATGTCTCAAAAAACCAAATAAATAAATAAAACAAATCCTTGGGCCAGAAATAGCAGGTTTCTGGTTCAGTGGGTAAAGGCACTTGTTGCGGAGCCTAGCGACAGGATATCAATCCTCTGAACTCACATGGGAGAAGAAAAGAACATACCCTGCAAGTTTCCTCTGACCTCCGGAGTGTGCTATGGCATCAGCATGTGTGTGTACACAAACACATACATACATACACACATACAAACATGAACATTAAAAAATTTTAATTCAAATCTTCTAACAATATAGCCAGAGAAAGCAACCAAAACTAATAGGGTCATGCGATAGTTCCTGCACCTTTTTAATTGTTATTAACAATGTCCCCATAAAGTAAAAGACTTCTTAATTCACACACTCTCACAGAATCAGATGAGAAAATTTGGGGAGAAGAGGTAACATGTTTAAATTGTAATATATATATTACTAAAGCCAAGATACCAACATGATTAAATTACAATGTATTATTAAAGCCAAGAAAATTAAACAGCAAAATTCAGTTTATACAAATAACACACTACTGGTGCTGGACATATAGCTCAGTTGGTCAAATGCTCACCTAACAGGCAGTAGCAAGCCTGGTCAATCTCTAGCATGATTGTGATAAAACTAAGTTTAATGATGCTAAACTATAATCCCAGCTCTTAGGAACTGTGGGTATGATGAAGAGCAGAAGTTCAAGGGTATTCTCAGCTAGACAGCAAGTATGAAGACAGCCTGGAATACAGAAAACTACATCTCCCATGCTAAAACTAAAAGATAAAATGTACTACTATTTCACTGAGAGTTAACATACTAAGTCATAGTAATCTAAATTTATGATACTAAACTAAAGTTATTTATTACATAAAACAACAGCAACCAGAAACCACAAGCAAGTCAAGACAACATGGATGGTGTCCTGACAAGGAATCCTTCCTAAAACTCTGTTGATTCAGCAGACAAATTTCTTAACATAACATTTTCAGTCACTCTAATATCACTTTAGTTACTGAAAGCCAAATAGTAATAGCCACTAATAACATATTTAGGAGAATATTAGTGAGCGACACTGGGCTTTTATAAAGAACTATGAAATGTAAATCACTGGCCTTTCAGGTAAATGAGAGAAGCATAACCAAGATCGTGGTCATCATAGTGATACAGAGGAAAAGGAAGCAATTCTGTGAAAGAACTGGCACAATAAAAAAAAAAAAAAAATGGGAGTTAGAACAGGGCAGCGGTGGCACATGCCTTTAATCCCAGCACTTGGGAGGCAGAGGCAGGCGGATTCCTGAGTTTGAGGCCAGCTTGGTCTACAGAGTGAGTTCCAGGACAACCAGGGCTACACAGAGAAACCCTGTCTCGAAAAACAAAACAAAACAAAAAACAAAATGGGAGTTAAAAATCACCTTGGGGGGGCGAGGGGTAATGGGGTGCAACTCAGTGGTAAAGCACTATGTGGCATTCCAAGGCCCTGGGTTCAATACTTAACAGAAAGGGAGGAGGGCAGGGAGGGAGGAAAGACAAACTAGGAGGACAGTAATTTCCAGGAATGACACTAAGAAAACTTGATTGGCACCAATAATGGAGCCTGGAAAAGAAAGCTGTGCAAATGAAGCTAAAAGTAAAAGTCCCCACCCTTCGGTCACTTGTGACTGGGTCAGTTCTCCCCACGAAAATGTAAGCACTGATTAGTGATGCGCTACGGATGGAGGCACACTGATCCGACATTGTACAAGAAGGGGTAAAGATGATTTTTCAACTCATGCACTGAACAGAGACCAGAAAGTACCGCAGGAAAGGACTGGGAGGAACTATTTCTAGGACACCAGGAAACTGGGGGGGGGGGGGTTCAAAATTGGGCTTGCTGAATAATTTTCAACAGGAAGTACAGCAGATGGCAATCCCCAACTAAGGCAGAACAAAAGTAGCGAAGAATCTGTGGGCTGTGCACACAAGCTGAAGAGGGCTTGCCTGGCACACTGCAAGACACTGTGTTCTATCCACAACTCCACAAAAAAAAAAAAAAAAAAAAAAAAAAAATTAAAAAGACAGAAAGGCAGGGTGTCCAGTGCAGAGTGCCTGAGCTGGGAACTAGAAACCCATTTCCCTTCCCCTGCGACCTTGGACGAGTCACTCCTCTTCCCGGTGCCTCATCTGATACAGGGGAACGGTAACTGTACCCCAGCGGTAGGATTGCTCAATGGCTTCCATTGACATATTTGCACATTAATTCACACAATGCCTCGCGCTCTGTGTAACAAGTGCAAGGTAATTAAGCTGAGAAAGACCGGGTATGTTCTGACATCTCCACGGGCAATGCAGGTGGAAGCTCTCCGAGAAGGTGTCAGGGGAGGGAGCAAAGAACATGTCCAAAGAACATGTCCAGGTAGTGGCAAGGTCCTGAGACTACCCCTGCACTGGGTCGTCCTCACGAGCTGGGCTCTCCGGCGAGGGAAGGTGGGAGGACACTTCCTCCAGGACCGAGAAAACCGGGACGCTCTCGGAGGACCTGTGATGGGCAGTTCCACCGCGCGCAGAGCCGGCGCTTGCTCCTGACCGAAGAGCAGCTAACCAAAGGGAGCGGCGGCCCAGCAGAGCCGCGCCTCACCCTTTCTCCTCCGAGAAGCTCCCCAGCAGGGCCTCGCCCAGGACGCGGGACACCCGCGACTCTACCCACAGCCAGCCGCCGCGCTCCGCCCGCTCCAGCAGACCCGGCCCCGCCCCAGTACCTGAGCGTGGGCCCGATGCAGGCCGTGTCTGTGCTCTCGATCTCCCTCAGGATCCGCTCGTGCTCCGCCGCCGTCTCCAGGCTCTCCTCCGCCATCTTCGCCCGCTCCATCGCAGGGCGCTGCCGCGCGGCCCTCTCTCCGCGAGTACCCCACGATCCCTCAGCCCAGGATCTGCGGCCGCTGGGCCAGCACCCCGCAGCGCGACCCCGCCCTCGGATGCCACGCCCCCTGGCGTCAGCCCGGCCGCGAGCGTCGCGCACAGCCCACTGGGATTCGTAGTTCTCTGGGTCAGGCTACATTGGGGTCTGCCCATTCACACATTGGATCTGTGCAAATTGCCACTACCTTGGTATAGATCCAGAGCACTTTACGACGCGTGTATACAGTGACACCAAATCAGACAGTGGTACTAACTCCGCACATTTTTTTAAATGTATATGAGTATCTTGTATTTTGCTTCTATGTATGTCTGTGCACTACATGTATGCATGGTGCCCAAGGAAATCAGAAGAGGGTGTCAGATCACCTGGGACTGGAATTACAGGTGGTTGAAGAAGTATAAGTCTTCTTATCAGCTGAGTCTTCTCTCCAGCCCTTAAATATGAAGCCTAAACTGGCCTTGAACTCGTGATCATCCTGCCTCCACCTCTCTTTTTTTTTTTTTAAGATTATAAAATACTTACAAGATTTCTCCCTTCCCTTTACTCCCTTCAAAGCCTCCTATATACCCCTCTCCCACTCCTCTTCAAATTATGGCCTCTATATTCACTGTTATTATGTGCATATATTTATGCATATCAACATATATATTCCTAAATATGTTCAATTTTTATAATGTGACTTGTATGTATGTTTTCAGTACTGACTGTTTCTGCCTCCACCTCTTAATCATTTCCTATGATTAAGCAAGAGCCACCATAACCAGCTTTCCTTTCTTTTCTTTTTTCTTGAGAAGGGGTCTCATTATGCAGTCCTAGATAGAACAAAAACTCACTAGGTAGATCAAGTTGGCCCTGAACTCACAGAGACCTACCTGCCTCTGTCCTCAAAAGTTCTGTATTTAAAGACATCTACCACCACATCTGACTTTTTTATAATTATTAAAATAAAATTACAACATTTTTCTCCTTTCTTTTTTCTTCTTTCCAGTTTACCTATGTACCCTTCACCTCCCACTCCACAACACCCTCCCAAAACCCTGGCCATCTCTTCTCTAATTGTGTGTGAGGATGTGGGTGTGTGTGCACACATAAATATACAGCTACAACCTGCTGAGTTTTTCAGTGTTGCATGTATGTGATTTCAAGGCTGGCCACTTGGTACTGGATAACCAACTTAGGAGGCTCCCATGAAGAAAGACACTCTCCCCTCTCCACTATCCCCTCTCCCCTCTCCCCTCTCCCCTCTCCCCTCTCCCCTCTCCTTCTCTCTCTCTCTTCCTCTCTTTCTCTTTCTCTCTCTCTCTTTCTCTCTCTCTCTCTTTCTCTCTCTCTCTCAGAATCTTTTAGTTGCCTGTAGTTCATAGGTGAATCTTCCCTGTCATTTTTAGGAAACATAGTCTCACAGCACATTTCCTGATCCTCTGGCTTTTGAAATCTTTCTGGCCCTCTCTTCAGAAATGTTCACTGAGCCTTGGGTGCAGGAGTTATGTTGTAGATGTGTCTTCTGAGGCTGAGAACCCCATACTGAGTTCTTCCCTGCATTCTGACCACTTGTGGTTTTCTGGAAAGGTCACTTCCTGTTGCAAGGAGAGGCTTCTTCCAGGTTAGGACCTACACTTAAACTGTGGCTATAAGGTTATTTAGAATGTGATTGGCGATTACAATGGTTTAATAAAGTAGCAGTAGTAGGTTCTCCTCTAAGATCCACAACCTCACTAGCCTCAGCTAGTTGACTAGGCTTCAACACCAGGCCATGACTTTTCCCCCTGCTAAGTGGGATTTAAATCCAATTAGATATCTTCTGGTTACCACCAAAGTATGAGGGCCACTATTGGGGATCTCTGACTATGCTGGTAATTACTATAGTTCTTAGGCCTATTGGTTGCCTCCCTCTATTAGTACTCTGCATAGCACCTTCCAGTTCTATGAAAGTTAGTCCTCAGGGAGGAGGTTTTTAGGGCAGATCCAGCTCTGGGTCCTATATTCAAACTACATGGTTTCTTCAGCAATAGAGATTTGGCCTCAACCTCTGGCAACCATGGGCAATGGCAATAACCTCTATTGTTTCAGGAATCTCTTGGGCTACCCTGACCAACAATTCGAAAGGTGGCTTCTCATATCTAGTACTGGATTTTTTTTTTTTAATTAGGTAGTTTACGGCTCTTGAAGGGAGCATTGTCAGCCAAGTGGCTTAACTTCATTTAAACTATATATTCCGATGTATACATACATTTGTATCATCTGTAGTTTGGTGTAAATGAAAAATATGATGCCTTGTAGCTTTTACAAGCATCCTTAGTAGCCAGATGGGTACTAAGTGGACACATGTCATTAATCCCAGCACATTGGAGGCAGAGGCAGGCAGATGTCAACACCAGTGGAGGAGTGAGACAGGAAGATCACTATGAGTTAGAGTACATACTGGGGTTTATGGTGAGTTCCATGCCAGCCTGGGCTGTAGAGTGAGACCCTACTGAAGAAAGAAAGGAAAAGAAAGAAGGAAGAGAAGCAGGAAGGAAATGAGGTTAGCAATATACCTTAGAGAAAAATTGTGCCCCAGAGTGAGTGCATTTGTATTTTATTCTAAAGTTCCACTAATCTAACAGACCATGACTCAAAAGCACCTAGAAACACATTTGTGAATTTTAAATAAAGACTAGAGATCTTACCTCTGGAAACTCTGATCCAGTCACTTGCATTTCATAAACTTCCCAGAATGTGTTTTTACTTGTGTGTGTGTGTGTATGTGTGTGTGTGTGTGTGTGTGTGTGTGTGTGTGTGTGTGTAAGAGGAGGAGGAAGAAGAGGAAGAGGAGGAGGAGGAGAAGGAGGAGGAGAAGGAGGAGGAGGATTTTGAAGACTTACTAGAGAGCAGGCAGGTTGGGCATTACAGAGAACAGGGTTGCTATCAAAGAAGGCTCTGAAGAAGCAAAGAGAAGGCTGAGAGTAAGTGACTTGGGCCACAGACATAGGACTGTATTAACTGTTGATTAAAAAAGAAAGATGCTTGGGGCTGAAGAAATAGCCCAGCAGTTAAGAGCATTTGCTGCTCTTACAGAGGACACAGCACTCACATAGTAGCTCACAACCATTTGTAACTCCAGTTCCAAGGAATCCAGTGCCTTCTTCTAGCCTCTGTAGGCAGGCACCAGGCACACAAGGGCTGCATGAACATAGATGCAGGCAAAGCACTCATATTCAGAAAATTAAAAATAAATCTTTATATAAAACGGAAAAGATACTTGATAGTTTAAGTGGAAAAAGCAAGGCACAAAACTTAGACTTTATTCCCACTCCTTTAGATTTTTTTTATTTTGTGCTTTACACTAGGTAGACCAAGCTGGCCTCAAACTCACAGAGATCTATTGAACTCTGCTAGAATTAAAGGCATTCACCACCATGCCTGACCCTACTCAGTTTTGCTTTTTAGATTTACTTTATAAATGCAAACATTTATCTAAAATGCACATCTGTGTACCATGGATATTCCTGGTACCCTTGGAGATCAGAAGAGAACACAGGATTCCCTAAGACTGGAGTTATAGAAGGTTTTGAGTTGCCATGTGGGTGCTGGGAACCAAACCCACGTCCTCTGCAAGAACAGCAAGTGTTCTTAACTGCTAAGCCATCTCTCCACCCCACCTCCTTTTTTTAAGAATAAATATTCATGTGCAGCTGGGCATGATAGCACATGCCTCTAATCCCAGTTCTTGGGAGGTAGGAGCAGGTTAGAGGTAGCCTGCACCATATGACAGCCTGTTGCAAAAGAGCAAATAAAAATTCACATATATGATTACATACACATACAATGTTTCTGGGAAAATAGATCCAGAAAAGTATCCAAAAAAGTATGGATGGAAGTACTTGTCAGGAGGACTACAAAGATACAGTGTAGGACAAACGTAAAACAGCTTTATTTTTCTTGGGCACACTTGGCTTCCTCCAGAGCATGGTGGTTACTAGCTAGAAACACATTTTAACAGTGAACAGACAGCAGTGAGCCTAAAGCAGTCGAGTTTCTGGTTTGCAGGAAGAATACAAGTTGGTAAACCTGTCAGATCCCACACCACACTTCCTGGCTGTCCTCAGCCTGCCCCATTACTCATTGGTAAAAGGTCTCACATAGGTGTGGAGATTAAGGAGGACTTGGAGCCATTCGTATTTCTAAAGATGTTTTGAAATATATGACACAGGGCTCCTTTT
>NW_022196903.1:78627452-78639444 GCF_008632895.1 Mastomys coucha
GAAAGCCAGATGTTTATAGTAGTGGTAAAACAGCCTCTACTAGCTCAACAGGTTGGACTTGGGTGGGTTTGTTTGTTTGTTTGTTTGTTTGTTGTAGCCAAGTGGTCAGAGGCTCAACATCTTATTAACAGAGGTGTGTGACTCCAAGCAACTAACGCAGAAAGATCTGGATGGGCTACCTTCAGTGAGTTCATGAGCTCAGTGTCCAGCATTTCACAGCATTCCTGCCAATCCTCTGGCTCTTAAATTCTTTCCACCCTTCCTTCCATAGTGTTCCCTGAGCCTTGGGAAACTGAGGATTGGCAAGGATGGTATAGTTAGGTCTGAGCACTGGATAGTCACTTAGATAAAGGTAGAGGCGGGAAGACTAGGGGGGGTCATCCTCTACTTATGGAGTTATAGGACAGCCTGAGCTACTTGAGATCCTATCTGCAGATAATAAATGGAAAGATGAGAGATGGATGGATGGATGGGTAGATAGACAGACAGACAGACAGACAGACAGACAGACAGATACATGGATACATAGATACATAAGATTTAATTTTTTTAAACTTTGGGAGTTTAAGGTCACCCTTATCTGCATAGGGAGTATGAGGCCAGCATATCTCAAAAACAGAGATGTACTGGATATATACTTTGTATGTACTAAATAATACCTTCTAAACAGAAATAATATCAGATATACATGAAGCTACTAAAAAAGCACTGGACCAAGGGTCCAGTGAGTCCATGTGAGCCACTTTCAACATTAGCAGGGAGCAGATGCCTATAGCAGAGGATCCAAATGTGGGACTTTTTGATTGTGCTTCACTTTCTTCAAAATTGAGAGTGTGACTTAGTGAGATAGTGCTTACAAAGCATAGGTGAGCCAACGCATGGCTAAAGCCTAACTTCATCCCCAGCTTGCTAAACGATTTTCTTTTCTTTTCTTTTCTTTCTTTCTTTCTTTTTCTTTTTTTATTTTTTTTATTTTTTTTATTTTTTTTGAGACATAGTTTCACTATGTAACTCTCAATGTCACAGAACTCCCTATGTAGGCCAGGCTAGCCTTGAACTCACAGAGATTCACCTTGCCTCTGCCTCCAGAGTACTCGGATTAAGGATGTCTACTACTACGCCTAACTTAAACAAACTGTTTTCAAGAGGATGTATCTCAGTGATAGGGAACCTACCTAGCATGCATGAGACCCTGAGTTCCATCTCTGGTACTGCAAAAGAGGGCGGGGGGAAAGGGTTTTAAATTTTTAAAAGCCCTAAGGATAGGGCTAGAGTGTACCTACATTGGTAGAGTGCTCACTTACCTAGCATGCATATACACCTGGATTCAGTTCCTATCACCTCATAAGCTGGGCGCCTTAGTCAGTGTTCTTAGTCCATTGCTATGGAGGTGCCATGAGCACAGCAACTCTTACAAAAAGAAATCATTTAATTGGGGCTTGCTTAAGGTTTCAGGGTTTTAGTCCGTTTATGGCGGGAAGCATGGTGGCATGCAGCAGACTTGTTGCTGAAGTAGCTGAGAGTTCTACATCCTGATCTGCAGGCAGCAGGAAGAAGGACTCTGGGTTAAGAACGGGATTTTCCAAACTTCAAAGTGCACCCCCAGTGCCACTTCCTGATGACTAAGCATTCAAATATATGAGCGGGCCATTCTCATTCAAATCACCACACTGGGGGTGCTACCACATGCCTTAATCTCAGGATTCAGGAGATAGAAGAGGAGAATTTGGGGTTCAAAGTCAGCCTCTACTACATATGAAGTCAAAAGCCAGCCTGAGCTTCATAGTATTAAATAAATAAATAGGTGGGTGATAGGTATATTCATAGGTATATAGACAAATGATACTTTAAAGTATTTTTAGATAGGAACTCATCACTCTATAGCCCAGGCTGGCATCAAATTCGTAGTGAACTCCCTGCTTTTGCCTCCCAAGTAGTGGGTTGATAAATTTGTGCTTCTGCACTTGCTTTCTTAAATAGACTAGCATTTGTTTATTCTTTGACAACATGATATATATACAAACAGTGCATCTTGATCACACGCACTCCCAACTACCTCATTGCCCCCCAGGCATTCCCAACTTGTCCCCTCAACCTTTCACATCCTCTGCTCTTTCTCTTTCCAATGCCTACAGTCCTGTTAATGCTGCCTACTGGAATGCTGCCCCATACTGTTGGCTTGACCTTGTGTGGGTTACTGTAGCTTTGGTGAGTTTAGTTTAGTGGTCCTGTCCTGTCCAGATGACAGACTTTCACAGCACTCCTTCCCATCCTCCAGCTCTTACATTTATTAGTGTGGTCAAGGGAATCATAACTTGGAAAGAGTTTGTACTTTATTCTAAAGTTTCTACTGATCCAACAGGCAGTAATACCAGATACACCTGGAAGCTTGAAATGATTAATTTACCTTTTTTACTTAACTCATTTATTTTTAAGATGTTTCCTGTCAGTGTGGCTATGTGTATGCCTATGCATATGCCTGTGTATGTGTGTGGGCCCCTTGTGTGAGGGTGTCTGCAGATGCTAAAAGAGCATCAGATCCCCTCCTGGAGTTGGAGTAAAGGTGGTAGTAAGCCCTCATCAATCATTTATCAAGAAAATGAGTCACAGGCTTGCTTACAAGCAATCTGATGAAGGCAATCTCTTATACAAGGTCCCCTCTTCCCAAATGATTCTAGCTTGTGTCAAGTTCAAAACAAAAACTGCACGGATCCCTTCTGCCTTGACCAGGTTATTCCTTACTGGATATTCAGTGTTTATCACCTGCCAGGCCTTTCACCTCATTATGAATACTCCCAACACTCAAAAAAAAAATGCCATAAACTTGATTTACAGCAATTCAAAACCATTAAGTCCTTCATTCAGATACTGTTCTATCTTGCCTTGCCTTTGTCTAATCTCTATGGAATCTGCACTTTAATTCTGTCCTTCCTCCTTCTAAGGCATCTAGTAAATGTTTCCTTCTGTCATCATGGCCCTCCACAAACCAGGAAATGAGTTCGGGTAAGACATGGCTGCAGTACTCTCTCATGTCAAGATTAAAGGATTAAATCCTATGCATGCATCATGGTGTTCATGATGCAATATGAACAGATATTAGCTTTAAGAGGAATGTTGGAGTTAGAAGGGTGATGTTGGCTAACACTGGAGATGAAAAATAGAAGGGTTTGCAGCTCATACGATCATATGTTTTCATATGATCAAAGAAGAGGAAGGATGGGGACCCAGGAACATCAGCAGGCCAGCTAGTTCTCCCAAAGCCTCCATCCCTGAGACACATATCCAAGGGGCCTCTGCCTTTATATGTATTCTTATTTTTGGTGTATTTCATCGCAGCAGACTAAACGATAAGTAAGAATGGCCTCTAACAAGAAGCATTGCCTCTTCCAGAAAAGAGACCACCCAGTTTTCACCATGGATTAGGGGCACAAGATGAAGGGACCGAGAAAAGAAGAGCTTGGTAGCTGTGACAGGAGTTAGCTCCTTGGTAAACAGCAAGCTGACCATGTAAACTTGGAAATAAAGAGAGGTTAGTCTAATTCATGGCTAGCGGACCCCATCAAAGAGCTAAGACCAACCAGCAACACCTGCCGGGTCAGAGAATAAAACACCCACCAGGGTAAATGGTCAGCAGACAGGCAAGATCAACATCTAACAAATCAAGTCAGAGAAGGGCAGAGGGGATTTCATGGTGTGACCATTCCCCATATTGATTGAGCAGCGTGTGATCATCTACCTAGCTTGGCCAGAAAAACATGCACAGAGCCCTGGGCCCTCCATTGATTAGGCTTAAGATAAGCCCAGAGAATTAACCAGTCTCTACCAAAATCACCTGAATCTTTGTTAAATTTCTGTCATAAGTCCTATAAAAAGACCTTAGAAAGTAGCTCACTGGGTTTTTGCCTGTTAGAACTTCTCCCACTGTCAGGGATTCCATTTTTCCCTGAATGCTCCTTAATAAAGGCTTTGCACGCATTTTACTTAACTCCATGTCTTTAATCTTCATTAGCATGAAAGAATGAGCTCAGGAGTCACTGTCTCAGTCTCACTTCTGGTGACTAAATGAAAATGAGGACATGACTCCTTCTAGTTATGGTTAAGGAGAAGGGTTTTATTGCAGATATGAGGGAGAGAACCGCCAGAAGCATCTGGAAGAATCTAGACTGAACCTGATGAGCCAACTGAACTGGGCTATGAGAAGACAGAAGGGGAGAGATCTAGAGAGGAAGATAAGGGAGAGGGAAGAGGAAAGAGGATTAAAAAGACAGAGAGAAGACCAAGGACCAGGAGGAGAACCAAGAGAGACATAGCTAAAATAGCTGAGTTATATAGGAATCAGAAACTGAGAAAAGGGAAACAAAGCTGGGGAGCTAGAGAGGTTGGGAGTGGGGGAGATAGTGAGACGTGCTGAGAGGAGCCAGGACTCTGTAATGGGTACTTGTGATGCTGAGAGAGACTAGTGACCAGTGTCTACTTTGTTGTGCTTAATAGGCACAAGTTAGCCATTTGTCCCAGGTTTCTTAAGACCTAACAATGACCAGTGAGTGTCTAGCTTCCTAAGTCTCATACATTTGAGTTGAGAAAAGTGTCATCATCCTCAAGCGTCAATAGCTTGTCAAGCATCAATAGCTCAGGTAGTTTTAAGAATTAGAAATAATGGATGAAAGACATAAGTCTGTGGTACAGTGCGTTTAGCCCACCAAAGGGCAATGTTCAATATCCAGGAAGAAGGAAAGAAAAAAAAAACACTCCCATGAATCAACTTTGCCAAGATGATCAACTTTCTAGGTACCCATCGAGAGGCATGCTTCCAGCCTTCATTCCCTGGAGCTAAAGTCACAGCTAGTTGTGAGGCATCCAATGTGGGTGTTGGTAACCAACTCAGTCTTCTGCAAGAGCAGTGCATGTTCCTAACCACTGACCCATCTATCCAGCCTCGGCATCTATTTTTGACATTGCTTTTTGCTACTGTTCATCCTGTCCTCATTCTGTAAGACTCCTCTCCAGAGTCACTCTCTCTTCGGGGTGTCTTTTCCTATGATCTAATTTTCCCTCTTGGCTTAGTCTCTTGTGTACACCCAGAAACTCCTGTGTGACATTTTCACTGTCTCACCCCTTAGGTCAGCTCTATCCTTCACTGCAGAGGAGATGAGAGCACAAACACTGGTGTCAAGCATTCTAAATTTGGTCTACTAGGTTCTTATCTTGTTTCTCTATCAGTTGCTGTGGCAAAATATACTGACAAAAGCAACTTAAGGGAGAAAGGGCTTATTCTAGCTCATGGTTCCAGGTTGCAGTCCATCATGACAGAGAACTTGAGATGTGGATCGGGGAGTCAAGGCAATGGAAGTTTACAGTGACTGGTCACAGTGACACCTGCAATTAGAACATGTGCTTGCTTGGGCTCAACTTGCCCTCTCCATTTTCTACAGTCCAGTATAATGGCCCTACCCAAAATTAATAGGTCTTCCCACATCAGTTTACCTAATCAAGACAATCCCTCACAGATATTTCTAGAGGCTAGTCCTAATCTAGAGAATCTTTCACAGATATTCCCAAGACTTACCTTCTAGGTATTCATTTAACAATACTAGCCATCATGGTTCTAGTCCTGTGCTTGGGTAATAAATCCCTAAATAGCTTCCTCTCCCATTTTATGAGGTTGATAATGGTGTCTACCTCATAGGGATATACTGATCATTAGAAGCAAAGTACTTAAGAAAAATGTTGATCTTAATATCACCATTCACCTGTTTGGCCCTAACACTTTAACAAAGGATTTTTGAGTGACGTAACTTAGAATAACTGACCTTAACTACAAGCCTACAATCCCCACACCATCCCTTCTTCATCTTGCTTTCAATTCCACCCTGGAGCTGGAATTACAGACAGTCGTAAGGCATCCAATCTGGATATTGGAAACTGAAATTGGGTCCTCTGAAAAAGCAGTATATGCTCTTAACCACAGAGCCATCTTCCTAGCCTCTGTTGACTTTTTCCTTTTCTTTTTTAAAAAAGACATGGTCAAAAACTGGCTGGCCTCAAACTCCCTATCCAGCCAAGGATGACCTTGACAACTGATTCTGTTGTCTCTACCTCTAGTGCTGGGGTTATGTACATGTTGATATGGGAATGCTGGCATGTCTTGGAGAGTGATGGAACCTTTTACAAGATTTCAGAAACTCAACAACTACCAAGATCATCCTGAGCCAGTGCTTTCAGATTCTTGTCTCAAGAATTCAAATTTTGAAATTCGGGGACCACAAAGGATGAGTTTTAGAGAGGAATTTTATAAGTTAGAGTTGTATGGGTAGTCACTTAAATGGGGAGGGTATAGAGGAGAAAGAAAACACACCCAGAGCTACAGTTTAGTGGGAGGGTGTCTTAGGATTTTATTGGCGGGAAGAGACACCAGGACTATAGCAATGCTTATAAAGGAAAACATTTAATTAAGGCTGGCTTACAGTTTCAGAGGTTCACTCCATTATCATCATGGCAGGAAACATGACTTCATGCCAGGTGGACATGGTGCTGGAGAAGGAGCTGAGATCCTGATCTTGATCTGAAGGCAGCAGAAAGAGACTGACTGAAGCTTCTGAGACCTAAGAGTCTGCCACCACAGTGACACACTTCCTCCAGTAAGGCCTACCTCCTAGTAGTGCCACTCTCCAAGTGTCAAGCATTCAAACACAGGAGTCTATGGGGATCATTCCTATTCAGACCATCACAGAGGGGCCTCAGAGAATAGGATCCAATCAATTTACTGGTCTAGGGACTTTTTAAAGTACCTATGAAAAACACTGGGTATGGTGGCTAGTTTTATGTCAACTTGACACAAGCTAAAGTGGTCTAAGAGAAGGAAACTTCTGTGGGACCGTGAAAGGTAGCCTGGTTCCCAGATGAGCTAAGGCCAGAAGCCCTGGTGACTCTGGACAGTAGGTGCTTCGCCTGATTCCTGGGCACCAGGCACCTGTCATTAGCCGCAGCCCTCCATAGATTTGTGGCCATCAATCACATAAGGGCAATGCCCCAAGTCCCACCACAAGTGGAGGATGTGACCTGTGGTCACATAGACTCACAGACTCAAGACAGATCTCCATTTTAATGAGGTACCTAAAGGCCTGGAGACTTAGACAATAAGCTTTCCTTCCCAGACACTCCTTCCTGCAAATGGTATTTAACCTCAGGCCCATCCTGAAAAGTGGGGTATGGTTTCATTCATCCACTTTCAGCCATGACAATAAATGTCTTACTATCATGGACTGCCTCTTTTCATACGGATCCACTGTGGAAAGCCATGGGGAAGGCCTTCACCTATAGAACTGCTGTCTAATCTCCCATAGAGGCCTTTCTGGCCTCCCAGCCATGGCTGCCACCAAGCCCAAGACTGCCACTGTTGAGCCAAGGACTCTCCCCATGGGACCAGCTGGAGCACCCCTCTTTTCCACCTCTGCCCCAGGCTATATCCAGCCCGGGAGGGCCCCCACTCCATTCTCAGCTCTTCCTTGGCATCCAGCAGAGCGTGGGTGTCCAAGAGCCTGAGAACCAGACGACCCCGACCTAGTTGCAGGTCCAGGACCCCTGGAACCAGCTTCAGCTGTCCGGCACTTCAGACTGCACTTCCCCACCCCTGGAGCGGTGTGCCAGGGCTGCCCTATGACCCAGCACCAGCCCTCCAACAGCATGGGATAAATGCGGTCAACTCCCTGAGGTATGCCTCCCCAGTGGCCATGCCCTGTGGCAGTGCAGACGCTGGATCCATAACCTTTCAAACCTCAACTCAGAATGTGCCTCCAGAAGATTGGGCTTTAGGGAAGCCTGTAGGGCATTTTCTTAGTGATTGGTGTGGGAGGGGCCACACCAATGGCTAGTGGTCCTGGGTGCTATAAGAAAGCAGGCTGAGCAATCTGTGAGGAGCAGGCTAGTAAGCTACACTCCTTTTTTTTTTTTTTAATTTTTTATTGGTTATTTTATTTATTTACATTTCAAATGTTATCCCCCTTCCCAGTTTCCCCTTCGTAAACCCCCTATCCCATCCCCCTCTACTCTGCTTCTATGAGGGTGCTCCCGCATCCACTCCCACCACACTGTGTGTATTCTTTGGTTGGTGGTTTAGTCCCTAGGAGCTCTTGGGGGTGGGAATCTGTTTGGTTTATATTGTTGTTCTTCTTATGGGGTTGCAAACCCCTTCAGCTCCTTCAGTCTTTCCCCTCACTCCTTCATCGGGGTCCCCATGCTCAGTTGGATGGTTGGTTGCAAGCATCCACATCTGTATTGGTAAGACTCTGGCAGAGCCTCTCAGGAGACAGCTGTATCAAGTTCCTATCAGCAACCACTGTTTGGCATCAGCAATAGTGACTGGGTTTGGTGGCTGCATATGGGATGAATCCCCAGGTGGGGCAGTTCTGGATGGCCTTTCCTTCAGTCCCTGCTCCACTCTTTGTCCCTGCATTTCCTTTAGACAGGAGCAATTCTGGGTTAAAATTTTTGAGAAGGGTAGGTGGTCCCATCCTTCAACCAGGGGCCATGCCTAGCTTCTCCATCTGGTCTCTACAGGTTCTCTCTCCCCTTCATTGGGTATTTCACCTAATGTCTTCCCCATTAGGCCCTGGGAGCCTCTTGCTTTCCTGGCATCTGGGACTTTCTGTTAGCTACCCCTGTTCCGAATCCCCTATTACTACACACCTCTGCTCAGTTTCCTGAGAAAATATCATCCTGAGTGAGGTAACCTAATCACAAAAGAACACACATGGTATGTACTCACTGATAAGTGGATGTTAGGAAAAAGGCTTGGAGTACTCACGATGCAACTTACAGACCACATGAGGCTCAAGAAGATGGAGGAACAAGGTGTGGATGCTTCAATCATACTTAGAAAGGGGAACAAACTAATCAGGGAAGATAGAGGGTAGGAGGGATTTGGAAGGAAGAGAGGAGAGGGAGAGGAAAAGTGGGGGCAGGATCAGGTGTGGGAGGAGACAGGGGAGATGTACAGAGGCTACAGTCCTTCTTCTATCAGCCCCTGCCTCCAGGTTTTGTTTGAGACCCTATCATAACATCCTTCAATGATAAAGTAATGTGGAAGTATAATCCAAATAAATCCCTCCCTCCCTAAGTGGCTTTGGTGACGGTGTTTCATCACAGCATAGTAACCCTAAGACATTAAGGTTAGCTGGGGGGGGGGGGAGTTGCTGATGAATTCAGTTGGCTCCAATCAGGTTTCCAGTGTCAGGCACTCAGTCACACACAGCCTCTAGGCAGAGATACTCATTTCGGAGATAACAAAGAAACAGGAGCTCTCTTCTGGCATCCTGACGTCCATCAAAGACATTCTGAGAACTGCTTCTTTGGGATCCCTGCCCTACCTGAGCAGTTTCTATCTTCTGTTCTATTGAACATGACACCACATCTAGTTCTGGTAGTTGAGTTTCTATAGGAAGCATATACCTCCCACCAAGGTCTAAAAGTCCTGGATCATCAATACCCTTCCTTTTGGCTCTTCACTCATGTTGGGAAGGGGCTGTGCAGGCTGGAGGCACTGGGAAGAACAGACGATGAACCCTGAGGGCAACTCTGGGCCTTCTTGCTGTGTTTGCTGCTCTAGAATGGTTGGGGACTCTGAAGAAACCTCCCTAGAGTCTGACCTCACTGGGTCTCCTGGGTGGTGATGTCACCTGCTGCTATACCTGGTCCCTGAGTCTCCAACCACACTGACATCACTCCTATTGTCTTGGGTTCTGTGGTTGCCTGAGACAATTTCTCTGATTAGAGTATAGAGAGTCCATCCCTCCCTTAGAATCTTTTCCTGTGTATGGGCAACTTTTCTCTGACTCACCCTGACTTCCCTGAAATTATAAACTCCTCTCAGTACTTTGCTCCACTAACAAACTGCCTGGAATCTCTGACACACCAGTCTAAATTGGGAAGCACAGGGGATTTAAAAAAAAAAAAAAAAAAGTTCCCTAGTGATCTTTGTCAGACTTCGAGAGGGAAAAGTTGAGCAGGAAGAAATTAGGGCATCTCTTCAACTTTTCCAGTATCTGACCTTCGAAAGGCTGTCCCTGTTTCATGCTGGAAACTCATAGTGCTTTCTGACATTACCACATATTTCTCTGCTCTAATTACTGCTCCATTTCCTAGAATCTGTAGAGATGTGTGTTTGGTGTGCTTTTCGCCTAAGGACTGGCAGCCTTATAAAGCTTTAGGATGAGGCTACTTGAGGCAAACCAGAGTTAGGACTTTTGGCCAATGCCAGGGGAGCAGGCGAAGGTCTAAGGACAAGTTGATCGTTAGCAAACAATGATGTAGTGAATCACACTAATGTAATAAAGCCTCCATAAAATCCAACCGGACAGGTTATTATAGGAGCAGCCAGATGCTGAACACATGGAAATTCCCAAGTAAGTGCTATGTCTGCAGCTACAGAGGGGATTAGCCAAGCTCCTCCCCAGCTTTTTCCATCCCTGGCTTAAGAGAACCAGAGTCATATACTTATAACTCATGTTGTAACTTCACTAAGCAGCTAAACTCCTACTGCACAGTAACCCTAAGGTTGGGCGGTATGATAAGATCAGGGGCCTGCCCATCAGCACAAAGCAACTCGAGTTATAACTTGATGTCATATCTTGAACAATCACTAAAGCGATGAGCTCAGTGATTCCTCCCTTTAAAAGTTGGCTGTCTCCCACTACCAATGGCAAGGATGACTACAAGGCGTTTCATTTAAAATCTATCTTAGTGCTTTTCTATTAAACCTGAAAAAAATTAGTATTTAAAAACACTAAGTGGCCAAAACTTATATAGAAACATCCAGTGCTTTGGAACTGGGAGAGAAAGCTCAATCATTAAATACATTTTCTGCTCTCTAGCAGAGGACCCAGGCACAATTCTAAGAATCTACATGATGGCTCACAACCATCTGTAACTCCAGTTTCAGGTGGCACTCTCTTTTGGTCTTCACAGGCAGGAGGCATGTACATGGTACATATACATGCACGCACTCATGACCACCCTGTGATATGATTAAGGGTAAAGTGATTATTGTATATACAAGAGAAAGAGCATCCAGAGGCATCTGGAAAAGTCTAGAGCAGAGAGAGAGGGAGTTGTAGATTGAGTGTGGCCAGCTGACTGGACCTGTCTAGGAGAGAAGCAGGAACACACACACACACACACACACACACACACACACACACACCCAGAGAGAGAGAGAGAGAGAGAGAGAGAGAGAGAGAGAGAGAGAGAGAGAGAACATAGAGAGAAAGTGCAGGAAAGCAGAGAAAGGGAGAGTAGGGAGACAGGGAGAGGAAGACAGAAGCAGAGAGACTGAGAGACAGAGATAGACAGAGACAAAGAAACAGAGAGACAGAGAGTAGCCAAAATTATAAGGGGTGAATAAGGAGGAGTAACTGAGGGAAAGAAGCCCATGAGCTGGAAGGAGCTTAGGGTAGTGGAGAAGGTGAGAAAGGCAGGGAAGATCCACAACTTTGAAATGTGTAATAGATACTTGTGACACTGAGGGACCCTGAAGGCCAACATGTACTTTGGTATGCTAATAATAGGCACTGCAAATAGCCATTTGTCCCTTCTAGAATTTAGGGAGATGAATGAACCTGCAACACATACACATAAAATCAAAATCAATTAAAATAATAAGTTCCCAGTGTTAGTCCCTATCACTCAAGCACAAGTAGGAAGGGGTTTAGCAGAGTCAGGGCTTGCCAACACTAGGGTACAGGGATATCCCTGTTTTAGGAGGTCTATGGCCTATGTCAGTTCATTGGGTTCCATCTAATGGTTCATTCACTGGTTCATCCAAGACCTTATATAGGAATATTTATTTAGCTACCATGCTGAGCTAGGGAATCCAAGTCTAGAAGGTCGTCCATAACCAAGAATTCCCCAAGATAAGAAACCATCCTTGCGAGTTGCAGAGATTGACTATGGAGCAGAGACTGAAGGAAGGGCAAGCCAGAATAAATATAGCTATCTC
>NW_022196903.1:78639868-78643079 GCF_008632895.1 Mastomys coucha
GGGAAACTGGGAATGGAGAAATTTACATGTAAATAAAGAAAATATCTAAAATAAAAAAAAATTAAAAAAATAAAATAAAATAAAATAAAAAGAAGCCATCCTTGCAGTGACTAGAAGGGCTCCTTATGCTTGCACTCGCGACCACCCTGCTAAGTCACAGGAATTGGACAGTTCGAGGGAAATTTGTGCCTTAGAGGGGGAAGCACTACATTCACATGAGGCTAGTTTTTGACGAGTTATCATATGCAAGTTTAAAAAGATCGTGAAGGACTGAATGTAATTCCTCTCTCACCATGTAGGAAAACACATACTAAATGGGGAAAGCAACCTCACTCCACCCAGAATCTGCTGGGGCCTTAATCTTGACTTGCAGACCTCCAGAAGCACAGGTAATCAATTTCTAATTTTTTATAACTAAAACTGAGGCCTTTCTAGAGATCAGGAAGAAAACGGAATACCTGGATATGGCTCCATCACATGCAGCTATGAGAAGGATGATTTGCTCTATAGATAATTTAAGTTGACATTTTTTTTCCTTTGCATAGCCCTGGCTGTCCTGCAGCTCACTCTGTAGACCAGGCTGGCCTTGAACTCAGAGATCCACCTGCCTCTGCCTCCTGATTGCTAGGATTAAAGGCGTGTGCCACCACCATCCAGCAATTTTTTTTTCTTGTTCACTTTCAATATGTCAACTCACTGTCTTCTAGGATACTGAGAATGATTATATGCATGAGAGTGCAGGTACTCATTGAGGGCTCATGTATTTGAGTTTGAGTTCTTGGTTCCCAGTTACTGATTAGGAAGGGTTAGAAGGTATGACCTTGTTGGAGGACATGTGTCCCTGGGGGTGGACTTTGAGATTTCAAACCTTCCTAATTTCACTCTCTCTCCCCCTCTCTCTCTGTCTCTCCATCTCTCTCTCTGTCTCTCTGTCTATCTCTGCCTATCTCTGTCTGTCTCTGTCTCTGTCTCTGTCTCTCTGTCTCTGTCTCTGTGTCTCTGTCTCTGTCTCTCTCTCTCTCTCTCTGTCTCTCTCTCTCTCTCCTGCTGCTATTCTGACTGCTGATAGAGATGTATGCTTGTCGTGCCAGGGAAATGTTAGTGATCCCCCTGAAAAAGACAGGAGCAATCTGATGCAACTCACAGCAGGGTCTTTATTCTATTCAAGCTAGCTCAGCTTCCCTCCCGCCACCCCCACCCCGCACACTGCCACCATGCAGGATTTTTGGGGGGGAGCCCCAAATATCTATCAGGGCAAGACTTTATAGTAAGCAGCAAGCAGGGGGTAAGTGTGTAAGCATCTAATTGGAAAGCTACTGTGACCTTTAATGTAATTGGCTGGTGTTGGGAGTCATATCATAAACTTAATTTCTGCTCCCCTCCACATTGGCAGGGGGTGGGCTTCTTGGAGGAATAACCTGGAGACACTGGTCTTGTTGAGGATGTAACCTATAAGCACTGATCTTGTTGGGAATTAGCCTAGAAACTGGAGCTAGGCTTGAGGTTCGTTGGAGGACAACTTGGAAACTAATGTTAGCTTACCCGAGTTCAAACTTAGGTCAGGTTCTATAAAATGGAGTCTGAATTTAAAAGATTTGCCCTCTCGGGCTCTTAACTACCACTTCAGTGCTATACCTGTCTGCCTGCCTGCTGCCATGCTCCCTGCCATGAGGGTCAGGGACTAAACCTCTGAAACTGTAAGCTAGTCCCCAACTAAATGCTTTTATTTTATAAACTGCCTTGGCAAAACTGTCTCTTCACAGCAATAGAACAATACCTAAGACAGTGGGTGTCTTGGCAGCCCTGGTCTGGTGCTGGAGGCCAGGGAGGCCCCAGAGAGCTGCCAGTTTTCAAGCCACAATGGAACACAGAAGTAGTTTCTGACATCAGCTTAGGAAGGGGTCAGAGTAGATGAACTTGCCAGTGAGACTGAGGGCCGACAGACAGAGAGGAAGCTCCCTTCTTCCACGCCCTTTTCTGTGGGCTGCCAGCAGAAAGCATGGCCTAGATTTAGGGTGGATCTTCTGATTCAAATGATCCAGATTTAGGATGCCTCCACTTCAAATAATTCCATGAAGGAAAATCCCTCTCAGCTGCACACAACTGCCTGGGTTTTAGTTAATTCCGCACGTGAAAAGGGAGCCATGCTATCTGTCCAGAAGTGGGTGATAATCAGTGTCTACAACCTACTGAAGGAACAACACTCTGGAGTCTGTGGCTGGCATTACCATAATTCTTTCTATTGTTATTAAGATGGAACATAATCTTCTTATGGTTCAGATGGCAAATGTCCTATAAAGAATCATGTGTTTGAAGACTGGGTCCCAGGAGGAGGCACTGTGTGGGGAAGGTACTAGAGTGTACTGGCTGGTTTTGTGTGTCGAGGTAACACAAGCTGGAGTTATCACAGTGAAAGGAGCAACCCTTGAGGAAATGCCTCCATGAGATGCAGCTGTAAGGCATTTTTTTCAATTAGTGATCAAGGGTGGAAGGGCCCATTGTGGGGTGGTGCCATCCCTGGGCTGGTAGTGCTGGGTTTTATAAGAAAGCAAGCTGAGTAAGCCAGAGGGAAGCAAGCCAGTAAGTAATTTCCCTCAATGGCCTCTGCATCAGCTCCTGCTTCCTGACCTGCTTAAGTTCCATTTCTGACTTCCTTTGGTGATCAACAGCAATGTGGAAGTAAGCTAAATAAACCCTTTCCTCCCCAACTTGCTTCTTGGTCATGATGTTTGTGCAGGAATAGAAACCCTGACTAAGACAGAGTAAATGTGGTACAAAAGCTAGTGTGTTATCAGGCACAGGAGGTAGGGACAATAATGATATTGAAGCAAAGGATGAAGCCTGTGCCCTTGAGTTCTGCAGGATAAAGTGCTCAAAGAATATGTCCAGGGACAAAAACTTCCTACTGATGGAATAGTCTCGCCAGCACTCCACAGAACCCCCTCCAAACATCTGTCCCTTTGGGAGAACGGGAGACTGTCTACTGACAAGGAGAGTCTCCTCAAATATCCAAGCCTGGGCTTGAACAAAACTCTTCCTCCAATCCCGATCTTTTCATCTGTTGGTGGAGAGGCAGTGGGTAGCAGAACCTTCATGGTCCAGCAACTAAGCCCTTTTCAGTTTCCTTCCTGTTTTCCAAGGTATTGCTGAGGAGGGAGGGTCTATCCTCTGTGACTTTCAAAACTCAAATATCTGATTGGCGAACTGGCAA
>NW_022196903.1:78643247-78644001 GCF_008632895.1 Mastomys coucha
TTTTATTTAGAGAGAATGACTTCCTTGACCTCTGCTAAACTGCAGCTCAGTGCCTTTGGTATCTGTCATGTAGCTGGTTCTGGGTGGGTCCTGTGAGGTCCCTTTAATGTGTAAAACTAATGACTTGTAGTGGGAGGTGACATCAGCTTACCTTCAAGTGCATGGATATGGCTGACCACAGTATTCACACCAAAGTTATGTCACACTCACTTGTGTCTATGCCCCTGTCTAACAGAGACTATTAATTTTTTAAGCGTTAGGAACAAAGATCATCCAGAAAACCAAACCAGTCCTTTCTTGTATTTTGTTTGTTTTTGCAGTTTGGTTTCATGAGACACGGTCTCCTGGAGTGCAGGCTGGCCTCACCATCACCGTGTACCCAAACATGACTTGAATGCTAATCCTCCTGCCTCCACTTTCATAAATTTTATAATTAGCATGGGCATCTTTATGAGACTCTCCTGACTTTCACTATGTCTCCTGTCTGTCTCCTCAGGCTGGCCACAGCTAAGTTGATCATGTCTAGATGTGTGATGTGTTGTCTGTGTCCAGCCAACTCCCTCTTCAAACTTCAACCCCAACACAACAGTAGTACCATTTAGTGACTCACATGCATTAGAGACTTGCTACAGATCAGAACATGTAGCCTTTAGAAAGGGCTTGACAGACTGATTTCATGCTTTTTCTTGACTATCTGAGAATACATACACAGTACCATTTAGAGTTAGAAAGCAGCCCTGTTTTTTTTTTTTTT
>NW_022196903.1:78644788-78659814 GCF_008632895.1 Mastomys coucha
AGTTCCTTGTGTAATGTGGGTTGTTCTTCCTGTAATTCCAAACTTCTGGGCTAATAACCACTTATCATAGCAGCCCTGTTTTAAAATCAATCTGCTGGTCTCTTGCCCTTGCCTTGCCAACATCCAGATACACAAATAATCAATTTCTTTTGTTTATAAGGACAAAACAAAGGTGTTTTCTTTGAGAGCAGAAGGGCATAGGGTACCAGGATATGGCTCCATCTTCCACATCTGTTGTTTGTGCCATCCTGGCTGACAGGTGTTTTCTTGACCATTTTGAACATATCAGCCCACTTTGGATCCTAGGCTTTGATGAGAAATCTCAGCTCTAATGGGGAACGTGGGATGAATGACATCATCTTCCTCTCAACCCCACAGATGTTTCATGTCCTGGGGTGCCATGGAAAACAATATTTTGTCACAAGTACCAATATAGTCTGAGGGTCAAAGTTCTGGAGCCCATTGTCTTTCTTACAATTCCTTGTTTTATTGTTAACAAGGAAAGTGTCCCTGTTAAAGTTTGTGTGTCAAAGTTCCACAGCGAGTTAAGTGTTTGAATGTTGTTTCCACCAGGTGGTGCTGTTTAGGGAAAAATTATGGGCCTAGCAGGAAGGAGTGGGTCACTGAGCAACACTGGGGACAGACATTTGAGTGTAACCAGCCCTCTACTGCCCCACTGACCAAGACCAGCCTTCCTGTCCTTGGAGACAGAAAGGGAAGAAAACCAGTGAGCTGTACCCAGCTACCATTGGTCCATTTCTTGTTCTGACCTCACAAGGAACCACTGTAGGGAAGGACAGACACCTGTCCTCTCACAGCCCTGGCTGAGGCTGCCTCCTGTCCTTAGAGTACAGAGCTGTTGCTTGGTTGGAGAGCATTTGGAGCTCGATGCTGCTGAGAGATTAGACTTGGACTTTGCGGAGCTGCTGGACCCTGACAGAGTGACTTGCTCTCCACCTAGGTGACTTTGATTTGCTTTTCTTGGTTTTAGTTTGTGTTTGCTGCCTTGATTTTTGTGTTTACTCTTCCATGTTCTTTATTATCTTCCATCTTACTTTTTATTAAGTTTTAAGTTATGTTTGTTAAGTTAGAACATTTTATTGTTTTCATTTTATGTGTGTGAGTATTTTATCCCCAGGTATGTCTAAGTACCACATCCCTGGTGCCTTCTTTGGAGGTCGGGAGAGGGAGTCAGATTCTCTGGAACTGGCGTGACAGGTGGTTGTGTGCCTCTTATCTGACACCCAGAATTAAAACAGTAACATATTCACATAACTGGGTTTTTAAAGAAACCAAATACTCACTATAACTTCCAGAGAATTTAATGCCCTCTTCTGACCTTCAGAGGTCATATAAATAAAATTACATAGATTTTTATCACTGTTTTAAGTGACCCATAGTACCTTTGAGTGTGCTGAATGAGTGCCTTTAGAGGCCAGAGATGTAGGATCTCCTGGAGCTGAAGTTAGGGCAGTTGTGGGCCACCTGGCCTGGGTCCTGAGAACCAAATGCAGGTCTTCTGCAGGAGTATCAGACCTTCTGGACTCCAGAGCCAGCTCCCCAGCCTGGACCCTGTGGGTTTTGGAGTGTCTTATATCAACTTCTCTCAAGCCTGATTTTCTTGGTGTCTTTGTTCACAATGCGTGCTGGTATCAGGTGAGTGGATGGTGTTTCATTCCATTGAACAGTTCTTACTGTGTGTGATCCTTTGTTTCTTCAGTTTGCAGTTGGTCCCTGTCAACCTGATCTATGTCATATTTTGTGTCTACTGCTTTGAAAGTTGCTTAGTTGTTCGATTCTCAAGTATTCAAAGTACCTGACTAGGTTGTCTCACATATTTCTGATTTTTTTTGGGGGGGAGGGGGTTCCAGACAGGGTTTCTCTGTTTAGCCTTGGCTGTTCTGGAACTCACTCTTTAGACCAGGCTGGCCTCAAACTCAGAAATCCACTTGCCTCTGCCTCCCAAGTGCTGGGATTAAAGGCATGCGCGACCACCGCCGGGCTTATTTCTGAATTTTTTCCTTGTCATTTTGATGTAGGAATTTGTAACTATAAACATATACTTGGGTATGATTTTAAATATATATTTTTTTAATTTCTAATTTCAAGTTCGGTTCTAGCCATATCAAGGAGGGCCTAATCATGGAGCAGGCCCTGGAGGCCTGCTATTCTACCAAGGAGAACTTTACTACTGACTATAAGATGATGACAACCCTGGGAACAGGAACCTTTTCAGTGGTCAAACTAGCCTACCATGTTCTTAAACTGACCTCTGTGGCTGTAAAACTTGTCAGGAACACCAGAAAGCATGCCTTGCTTATCAGCAGGCAAGTCAGCACTATGAAATCCCTTACCCAGCCTAATATGATATCATCCAGGTAAGAGAGAACCCCTAACTGTTGATGGAGCATAAATCAGAGGGAGAGCAACTTGACAGCATCCAGGAATGTGGGTCTTTAGAGGAGAGCGAGGTTTGAAGGATGTTTGTCCAGATACTACATGGGGTGCAGTATTGCCATGACAACCACATTGCCCATAGAGACATAAAGGACAGCAACATTTTGATTGACTGCAGGGGGAATGCCAAGTTGTTTGATTTTGGCCTGGCTGCTAAAGCCATTCCTGGACAGAGATTGGTGTATTTGACTTCTGTGGCATGCTGCCCTACTGTGCTCCAGAACTAATTCAAAGGAAGTAAGACAGGGACCACTCTGTCAATATCTGGAGTTTCAGGATCCTCCTCATCCTCGGGGTGGCTGGCACCCCGAGGTGACATTTGCTGACATCTGTCTTTGTTTTTAAGTAAGACGTGCTTTTTATCCTGCCAAGGTCCTCTGCTTCTGCATATGTCCTTGAGAGATTCTCCAAGCCTGATGGAAATGGCCTTAGCCAAACATAGATACTGTTAGCCATAAACTTGCCACATAATAATTTGTACTCATTGTTTAACTTCCTGGAAATGGTCATGCTTTCTGTTGCTTGCCTTTAAAAGACACTATTAAAATATAGTCACTGTTGTCATGGTCTTGACCTGAAGCCCTCCCATATCTGCTTTGTGCATTATTTTTTCCCTTTCTTATAATCATCTTCACTCCCTAAGTTGTGATTTTTGTGTTGACTGACATGCTGTCTCCAGCAAATGGTGCCCAAAGGTTCAACGATGGGAGATGCAGTGAAGAATACTACTGGTAGTAGAGCGCTCAGGAAAAGTGGAATTTCTGGCAGCAGTGAGAGATTTAGGGGAGTATAATTCATAGGAAAACTTAGATAAGGGAACTCAGAAGAAGCAAGGGAGCTTGAAAAAAATAAAGGAACTCAGAAAACCTAAAAGATATAGAAAAGAAAAAAGAAAAAATTACAGAAGAAACAAGAAAAATGGGACAGGAAAAGAGTTGCTTGGTTTTTGAGCATATGCTCAGAGATATGCTTACAGTATTGGGGAGCTAAGGTAAGCCAGCAACAGTTGCTTAAGTTATTAGACTTTGTAGAGGAAGTATGTTCTTGGTTCTCTGAAGAAGGGACCATACATTTAGAAACCTAAAGGTTGGACAAAAAGTGCATGGTCATTATGATACCTATGGGCCTGAGAAAATCCCTGTGGACACTTTTAGCTTGTGGGCTTTAATTAAGGACAGCCTGGACACTAGCCATGAGAAGGAAAAGGTCCTAGCAATGGTAAATCCTCTAGCAGTGATCACTGATATGCACATATTAAAGACAGTGCTGCTGAGCCTACTACATACCCCTCCTCTTTATAAGGCTACAGAAAAAGCTATAACAACACTGAGAGAGGAGCCTTTGGATCCTGAGGAAAAAGAAGACTTAGAGGAACAAGCCACCCAATATCATACTGAGGATCGGCCTTTACAGGCTTTGGCAGTAACTCAGACATAAGGATGAGCAGAAGGAGCAACTTCAATCCACCATACAAGATCTTACCCACTTAATGGAAAAAAAAAAAATAGGAATGTTACAGACTGAAGGAAAGGAGGCTGAGGAGGATATTATCAGGCCTAGTATTAGATCGGAAGTAGATCCACCCATGAAGAGACAGGACCCTTTAGTGATAATGATGTGCCCTAAGAACGGGGGAAAGGCCTTTGCCTTCAAAAAAAAAAAAAATGATGTCCCCATTGCAGACAGGATCACTGCATGCTCTAGATCAAGGAGAGGTTATACAAGAATTTTATTTACTGCTGTGTGTAATTTTAAAATGCTCTCTACCACCTTTGCCTGGGAGCTACAACCGAGCTTTGGCCTCTCCCAGTTTCCTTTTTAGCTCCACTAAGCCTTCAACACTGACCTAGCTTCTCTCGACCACTCCACTAGCCCACTCCCATGACCCTTGCCCCAGGAGGGATCTTGTTACCAGCCCCACCTGAGACCTTTGAATCTGCGGATAAAAAACACACACTCAGCTTGTCACTTTACAGCTTGCCTTTTCTGGCACAATTGCTGGGCACAGAATCTACTGCCTGGAAAGGAATGCCCTCATCAACTAATTATCCCCGTCTCTCCACATCCTTGCCCCACCCCATATCAGAGACTGCTGGTCATAGCTGTCCCTGAGACCTTACATGATTGCAGCATCCCTTTTCCTCCAAGCCATGGCAGAAAAGCCCCTCTCTTTCCCTCTGTTCTCTCTTTTCCTCCTGGGACCCGAAGTCCCACCTGTACCTCTGTCCAAGAGTTGGCAGCTGGCCTTCTTTATTGGCAAAATCAAGAACCAATTAGGGAACAACACCTTAGTGTCAGCACCTCCCCAATACAGTATACAGTGCTCTGCATTTGAATAGCAGGATGCACAGGGCCATCTTGTTAAAATTCAACAACCTATAAGTTTTGAACAACTGAAGGAATTTAAAGCTGCCTGAGCTCAATATGGCCCTACTGCTCGTTTCACTATGACTATACTTGATTTAGATATAGAAACTTTACCTCCTGATAATTGGAAACAGCTGGCTAAAGCTTGCTTAAGTGGAGGGGATCATTTAGAAGATAGACCTTGCTGAACATTGTCAAAGAACTGCTGAATTATTGAAAGCCCATGCTAATGATGCTGGAGTAAATTATGAAATTCTGGTTAGAGAAGGATAATATACAGAGATATCCCAGCAGTTAATGTATAACCCTGGAGTCGATGTGCAGATTAGCACAGATGAGCATAAAGTTGGGGTGCTTTACCTACAAAAGGGATGCTTCATTAAGACTTATCAAAAATAAGACAAGGGCCAGATGAGTCTTTTCAAGAATTTGTGGATTGACTCTTGCAACCTGCTGGCAAAGCTTTCCAGGATTCTGATGCTGGCCTTTTACTGCTAGAGCACTTAGGCTATGAAATGGCAAGCCCTACTTATCAAGCAGCAAAGACTGGGTATATTTCTGAATATATCTGTTTTAGCATGGATATTGGACTATATCCTATGGACTCAAGCTTTGGCTGTGGCTGCTGCCTTGCAGGGGAAAACAATTAAACAAATTAACTTTCAGCAACCAAAGCTTCCAATTTTTCATAGCCATCCTGGACCTCCAGGGAGTTGTTTTGGATGTGAAAGAATGGGGCATCGAATAAAGCAAAATCCAGAGAGAAGTGATGATGTAAAGTCTGGTGTTGCCCGTAAAAACGATCCAGGCTTCTGTTCCAGATGTAAAAGAGAAAAAACATTGAGCTAAAGAGTGCAAATCTAAGAGAGAACCTAGGTATCATTTTCCCTTTGGGAAATGGGGGGAGGGGGCAACCCCAGGTAAAGGATCAATATTATGGGGTAAGATAATATGCCCGACAACATGGAAATCCATTCAAGACCTCTGTCACACCACCCAGGAAGCTTAGGATTGGACCTCAGTCTCTCCACCTATACAATGTTGATGCCTGAAATGGATATGCAGGCATTGACCACTAGTGTCTGTGGTCCTTATCCCTCAGGGAGCACTAGGATTGGTGTCCTGTAGACGCAGTACCACCATGAAGGGATCATAGCCCTGGGGTGATTGACTCAGATTGTGGAGGAGAAAAACAAATTGATTGATATCTGTACTGCAACCAGGGCAGAAAATAGCTCAATTACTCTTCATACCCATAATAGATACATATAATAAAAGTAAAATAAAATACAGGGGAATGATAGTTTTGGATCCTTGGATGCCTATTGGGTGCAGACTATTTCTTCTCACGGCCAGAGCTTATTTTAAGAATTAATGGGAATTTTTTTTCTGGTCTTTTAGATACTGATGTGATCACTCACCAGGTACCTGGCCTAAGCAGGCCACTATGACTCAACTACAAGGGATAGAGCAGAGCCAAAGCCCTAAACACAGCAGGATAAAAATGCAACAGGTTCTGGGGTTAAGGTAAATGTAACATCTTGTGTTACCTACCTAATCTTTTAATAGTTGGGAATGTTACCTTTGTTATTGGATATGATAATGAGTTCAGTGTGTAATTGTCCTCTGTCCAACTGTATTTCTGCATTGTATGATGGTCAATCTGAAATGGTAGCACATTGACCATCTTTTATTATGATTCCTGTATATTTATCTGAGCCCTGGTATTCTGGAAAAGGCATACAAATATTTGAAGAATTAGAACATGCTCTGACAAGGAGTAAATGTGTGGTTGGGCTGATCATTGCTGGTGTTGTTGTTCTCATACCTCTTGTACCAGTGCCACTACTTCTGCCTTAGCTTTAGTACAAGAGGTACAAACTGCTAGTTTTGTTAATTATCTTGCAGAAAATGTAACCAATGCCCTAAGCATACATGAGGATTTGGATAGATGGCTAGAACAAAGAATTGACATAGTATATGATACAGTGCAGATCATGGGAGATGAGATGCAAGGAATGGAAGTCAAAAGCCATTTGGAAGTCATGCTTGATATCTATGGATTTGTATTACTCAAATAATGTATCAAATACTGTATAATGAAAGTCAGCATAATTGGACCAGAGTGAAAAGGTACCTTCGAAGTATATGGCATAATACTAACACTTCTTTAGACTTTTTTAGCCCTGCATAGGGGGGGGGGGTTGTAAGTTTAAGAAATGCACAGCCTTTGTCTTTTGATGCTGATAGTACAGCAAATGATGTTCAGAAAGAGTTATAGGCCATTTTTTTCCTTCACAGTCCTCATTTACATCTCTCCTATTTGGTGTAGCAGGACTTAGCTTTATGATCCTTTTTATGGCATGTCTACTACCTGTGATTTTGAGAGGAATCATCAGAGTTTTTGCAGATGTCAAAGCAAAGTCAAGCTCCAATGTTTTCCTTAGCAGCAATTGGTAGTCAATGATGAGTAAGATTGTCTTTTGTTTTGTTTTGTTTTTGTTTTTTCGAGACAGGTTTTCTCTGTATAGCCCTGGCTGTCCTGGAACTCACTCTGTAGACCAGGTTGGCCTCGAACTCAGAATTTCACCTGCCTCTGCCTCCCAAGTGCTGAGATTAAAGGAGTGTACCACCACTGCCTGGCTTAAAATTGTCTTAAAAATCTTCTCAACCTAAGACAGGCCACAAATACAAGATTATTTGCTTGCTAATGATGGGTAAGAGCTGTGTTTTCAGATGGCAACTTAAGACAGGCACAACTTTCTGCTCCATGACTGATAAGGTAGGAGAATCCTATACATAAAAAAAGAATGATAAGAGTCTCTTAGAAGTGGATCAACCTAAGACCAGGCATGTATTTGATGGGTAAGGACCACACTTTTTGAGGTCATGCCTAAGACATGTACAGTCTTTCTGAGCCAATAGCTGAGACAGCTTTGGCTTGTATAGATAAAAAATGGAAATGTGTGGGGATCAAATTCAGAGTTAACTTTGGCTGACTTCTTGCTTGTGATTAATCATGAATGAGTCTGCCAACACCTGCCTTTGTTTTTAGTTAAGATGTGCATTATATCCTGCCAAATTCCTCTGCTTACACATATTTCCTTGAGAGGTGGTCCAACCCTGAAGGAAATGGCCTTAGTCAAACATAGACACTTGTACAGATCCTGCCCAGGTACAAAGTCAAACAGTCCTCTGAGGTGGGAGCAAAGATGATTATAGGAAAGATGGGAAGAAGACTTAGAGACAAAAGTTAGAAATCAGGAGGGCCGCAGGTCTACACCATGCCAGCCCCTAATGTATTTCTCAGCCTTTATATACTTTACAGTATTGTAGAATCAAAGTCACAAGCTAGCAGAGACAATAGCTGATGCACATAGGTTTTCTGTTCCTGATCATAAGTTTTCCTCCCTGTTCCTTTGTCCAAGATTATTAGAACATTCAGCTCCTTTCCCAAGAGCAAATGGCTATAATAGATACTATAGCAAGAATTCCAACAATAATCCATCCAACTTCAAGGTCTACTCAAAGCTTTTGGAATTTCATCCAACACTTGCAAACTGTATCTGCATGCCAAGGTTCTGAAACATTGACTGGAATCATAACAAACAAAGGTTGATGAAGTAACATAACAGCAATTCCTTGTAAGATGTCAGATGCACAATTAATCAAATTATACTTATAGCAAGTTACAAAGAATCTAAACCCAAACATAGTGATGTTAATTTTCCCTACCAACAACTCATAGGGCGGGGAGGGCAGGTAAGTGCATTTCCCACCAACATCAGTCTGAACCCAGTGTTCCATCTCTATTTAGTAGCTCTATTAGTCTGCCCAATCTCTCCCAAAGCTGCAAGTTTCCAGATATAAATCTGTGGTGATCCAATGTCTGACCACCAAAGGCCTGCAGAGTTCTTTTTCCCTCACTCATCAGTTTTCTTTGCTTTCCATCATGATTCCCAGACCAGTCAACAATGTATCTGGCTGAGATGGACACACTATACAAGTAGGGTTCATTAGTATAGCATGCACTTCATAGAATAGACTTTTTGTTAATATGAGTCTCCTTACCACATGGCAAAAATGACTAAGGTGAGGTTACACTCCTGTAGAATTTTTCAAGTGAGGTCTAAGCCAACTTATGTCTCTTAGTCATTTTTGAAAACCGTTTAACATTTTCAATCCATCCTTCCTGATTTGAATTTTTTGAGGCATGATAAAGTTCAGATATAATTTGTGTCCCAAATAAGAGTATGGTGGCTCAGTCTGCACCCTTTCTGGAGCTATTACTAAGCCCTGTTCTCTCAGAGCCTTCTGAAATGCACATAAGCTTCTAATAGCAGTCCTCCTTGTTTATGGGATAATAAAGTAGCATCTCTCTTAGACTTGCACTCATTAGTCCAATGTCTTCCTTTCTTATACTAATAGCATAATCCTGACTGTCATCCATCCTGGAAAAAACTCTGAGGCCTAGTCCCATTTTTATTGGGACACTGCCTGACCTGATGTCCTGTTTCCCCACACCCACAACAACTTCCCATAAAACCAGTTATTTACTTTTATTTGGTCGTCTTTGCTGAAGCAATACCTCCTTTACTGTCTGCCTTGCAGAGCAGGTGCCATAGCAACACCCTGGGTGTATGAAGGACCTATGACAGAACACAGTCTGATATAGTCTGACAAATTTCCTTTTTGTCTAAAAGGTCTACCTCCCTGTAGAAGGTAGTTTATACCAGGCTTTCTTAGCTACAACATTAACCTGTATATAAACAGCTGAATCAAAAGCTAATTGTTGAGCCGTCTCATGATACTGTCCCTCTCCTGCTAACATTTCAAACGTAATAGGTATTTGCTGTGTTCAATTGATCTTGGCAGCGTTTTGACACTGCTCAGCTAATTCTGAATTCCATAATAAAAAACCTCCTCCTGAGAAGCACAGTTTTGCCAATTGTTTCCAATTCCTAGGAAGAAGGGCCTCTGTAGACAATGACTCAAGCATAGCCTGAGTAAATGGAGCTGCTGGCCTGTACTGTGCACAAGCAGATTTTAATTTAACTGTTTAAATTGAAGAGGCTGATAAACTCTGGCTCCATTACCTTAAGGACTGACCTGTTCTATAACTGGAAATGCAAAGTGAAATCCCTGAAGATCATCTCCTCTCTTAGCAGCCTCTTTCAAGAACACTTGTAAGGGAGATAAAAGCCTCTTGAAGGCTGTTTCCCAGATGGCTTTCTCACTATTGCTACAACTGGCAGCTCCACCTCCACCTCTGGAGGGGGGTCCAGTCCAGCTAGGACACATGGGGTTTTACTAGCTCTCAGCTTAGGAATCCACCCTTATGATCCCAAGATCTCACCTTGAGCTTGTCCAGTCTGTAATTTTTGCTTTTACACAGACTGGGAAGTAAAAGTGGTTTGCAGCTATTGTATCTTCTCTGGAACTAACTTGCCCTTGGAAGAAATTTTGAGTTCTACCATGGCAGCAAGCTGCAAAGAATTCTCTTCCCTATGAATATCTAGCACCTTCCTCTTCAGGCTGTTCAGTCTTTCTATCCATCTAGGGTCTCCTGTCCTCCTCAAATAACAGCCACTCAAATGCTGACTCTGTATACAGGCTCAGCTGCAAGAGCAGGTGGTTTAGTTTCATTTTAATCCTTCTTCCAGGAAGAGTTCCCAGATGGAGGCTGCTTTCCTGCAACCCATTTCTCCCTCTCGTGGCTAGAGTCTAAATCAAGGTCCAGAGACTAAAAGCATATACAGGCATTTTACCCGGTCCAAGCACAGCATAATAACCTTGAAGTCTTTCCCCAAACTTTTTCCAGGTTGCTAATTTTATCCAAGGACAAACCTTCTCTACACAATCTAAAAAGCTATGCAATTGCTGTTGCGCTGCTTTAGCTCTGCGAGTGCAAAGCATTTTCTTAAGCGTTTGCACAAAAATCACATGGCTGTTTCCATTTCCCATTTTTATGTCTCTTTTCTTCTTTGTATATCCTTTTATTTTTCTGAGCTCCCTTACTTTTTTCTGAACTCCCTTACTCTTTCTGAGCTCCCTTAGCTATGTTTTCTTCTGTCTTTACTCCCAGGAGATGCTCACCACACTTTTACCTTTTCTGAACACTGAGGTTTTTCCATGGCTTCCACCATTTAAATAGCCACAACCTCAAAGTGGTGTTCAGGCCCTACCATGTACTGGTCCTGCTGGTACAAAGTCAAGTGGTCCTCTGAGGGGGTGGGGTGAAGATGATTATAGGAAAGACAGAAAAAAAGACTCAGAGGACGAAAGTTAGAAATCTGGAGAGCTGTAGGTCTATACCATACCAGCCCCAAATATATTTCTCATAGCCTTTATATATTTTACAGTATTGTAGGAAACAAAGTCACAGGCTAGCTGAGACAATGGCTGACGTATATAGGATATCTGTTTCCATCTGGAGGTTTCCCGTTCCTTCCACCAAGACTAATAGAATGTTCAGCCCCTCGCCCTGAGCTTCAAGTGTAGCTCCTCTTATTGTTCCGTGCACCAGCAGGCTAGGAAGTCTGCCAGCAGACCACGACCTGCCTTGACTATGCCTGACACACAGGCTTTCACAGAAGCAGGCAAAAATGGCTCCTGACAAATACTATGTATCATAAACTCATCACATAAGCATTTGTGGTCATTGTTTAACTTCCTGGAATTGGTCCTGCTTTCAGTTGCCTGCCTTTAAAAGACACTGAAAATACACCTGCTGCTGTCATGGTACTGACCTGCAACACTCCCATATCTGTCTCTTGCATTTTCTTTCTCCCTTTCCTATAATCAACCTCACTCCCCCAGTTGTGGTTTGCTTACCACCTACTTTCACAAAGAATTTCCCAGGCATTTCGGACCTTAGCATTCTCAGGACCATGAGAGTCATGGGATATGAGCCTGAAGAAATTGAGTCTCTGAGAAAGCAAAAATTCAGTGAGGTGTTGGTAACTTATCTGATTTGCTGACTGACTGGCTGGCACTAGTGCTTGCCATTCCTGGGCAGGTCTTTTGAGGAGGCGAGGTGGCAGATCATTGCTGCAAACTTCAGCATTCTTCATGTTTCCACCTATATTTTCAATGTCATCTTTGTCCCAGCAGGAGGCCCAACCCATGACCAGGGACAGCAAGGCACGATTACCGTCTACTTCCAAAGTTTCCTAGGTACCCCAAGCCCTAGCATTCTCAGGACCATGAGAGTCATGGAGTATAAGCCTGAAGAAATCATTGAGCATCTGAGAGAGCAAAAATTTAATGAGGTAATGGAAACCTGCCTGATTCTACGACACATGTCACACAGGAGCAACTGTTCCCCCCACCAAGGGAAAGCCTTGAAATGCATGCAGCCAGGCCTGGAAGATCTTCACTGCTTCCCTGCTTTCCTAAGGAGAGCCTCTTCTCTCTACCTCCAGCTTCTCCCCACCTTCATCTAAGCTCCAGGAGAAGGAGGAGAAGAATTCCAGGCTGGTGGCAAAAGGCATGCTATGTGCTGCCACCCAAAAAGGACCTAGCCTCCCCAACTATCCCACCTAGATTGTCATGTGGCTGATTCCTTTATGGGCAGCAGGTTGGAAATCGCTAAGAATTTCTTACAGCCCAAGACTGTGTTATACGGTAGCCTGACTGCATGTGTCCAGCCATCTCAATTGCAATTTACCTCCTCTCCTAGAGCAGATGAGAATGAGATTACAGCTGACACAGACAGGAATATGTCCTCCTGACATCCCCCAAGAGGAGCTGCGGGGATCCCTGTAGGCAGCTGAAATTAACCCTCAAAGGCTCTTCTGCTTGGGATACTTTGCAGAAAGAGGCCTTCATGGAGGAAAAGACCATCACCCAGGAAGAGGCCAATAAGCTGGAAGAGGCCATCAAACAGGGAGTGGCCATCAAACAGGAAGAGACCATTGCTAATGACCAGCCCCGGGATGCAAGCCCCAGCCTCCCCTATAACAAGGCATCACCACTGGAAGGGGGTGAAGAAGACAATCATGTCTGCTGCCTCCACCACCAAAGAGAAGTCAAGCCTCCTGTAAGAACCTGGCTCCAAAAAAAGATCATGGAGTCACCCACAGGACAAGGTGGGTACACTTTCTCATTTATTTTATCCATACTGCCTTTGGTCATTTGTGACAAATGGTGAGTTAAATCCACTTGCAGCGCACTTAAGAATTTAACAGTTTGTCACTTCAGAAAGACCAATCCCACAGAAAGCTGTGAAGGGCCACCTCATGCTTTTGAGGCAGAAGTGAACAGCAGAGATGCTGATCAAAGCAGAGAGAGGAGGAGGTGGAACTTTGGCCAAAGGAAACAGAGCCTTTGGAGAACCACAGGAGTACTACGGCCCTGCAGGGCCAGCCAAGTCAGTCCTGAGTGTTTCAAAGTTTCTAAGAGCCTCTTTCCTGTGTTTTTCTTCTTTGAAATCCTGAATAGGATCAAATAGCCCCTCAGCGGAACCAGGCTAGATGGCCAGGACAAAATGTGGTCATAGTCCCCTCTTGCACTGGAAGCAGTGTCCACCCCAGCACAGATCTGTCCAGGTAAGAACCCAGGTAGGAAGGGCTGGCTTTTCACTGTGTCTTGCTTAGAGGGGAGGGCTGAATGGCAAAAGTCCCCTAAAGCTGTATGTGGAACACCGTAGCCCCTGCCTTGTCCCCTACCCTGGGTAAACATCAGAGATTGTTCTATGGGAAATACTTTCCATACTTCCTGCTTCTTGCAGGGAATATGTTCAGGAAGTGGACTTCTCTCCCCAGGGAATTCTCCCTAGTCAACCTGTTCTACCTGCCCCAAAACGAGTTCCTGGGTTGAGAATGAAGCCCTGAAGTGCCCTGAGGTAGAGTCTATATCAAACTGGGAGCCAAGCAATTGCTATAGGACTCAAGGCCAATCGTTTCTTTTTCTGTCTTTTAATGAAAGAAAACTAAAAATCCAAGGAAGAAAATTATCTGCAATGAACACAACTCTCTTTTCTTTAGGAAAGTCAGATAACTGGGGTGTGTGTGTGTGTGTGTGTGTGTGTGTGTGTGTGTGTGTGTGTGTTTAAGGCTTTTGGAGGGGCCTTTTGGGGGGCATAGTGTTTTATTAGATATTTTCTTTATTTACATTTCAAATGTTATCCCCTTTCCTGGTTTCCTCTCAGAAAGCTCCCTATCCCCTACCCCTCCCCCTGCTAACTCACTCACCCTCTCCCATTTCCTGGCCCTGTCATTCCCCTACACTGGGGCATAGAGCCTTTATAGGACCAAGGGCCTCTTCTCCCATTGATGAGCGTCAAGGCCATCCTCTGCTACATATGCAACTGGAGCCATGAGTCCTACCATGTGTACTCTTTGGGTGGTGGTTTACACCCTGGGAGCTCTGGAGCTATTGGTTAGTTCATATTGTTGTTCCTTCTATGGGGCTGCAAACCCCTTCAACTCTTTGGGTTCTTTTTCATTGGGTATACTGTGCTCAGTCCAATGGTTGGCTGCGAGCCTCTACCCCTGTATTTGTCAGGCACTGGTAGATCCTCTCAGAGGATAGCTATAACAGGCTTCTGTCAGTAAGCACTTGTTGGAATCCATAATAGTGACTAGGTTGGGTGACTGTATATGGGATGGATCCCCAGGTGGGACAGTCCATGTCTATTCTTTTGTTATTGGGTTTCCTCACTCAGGATGATATTCTCCAGATCCATCCATTTCTCTAAAGATTTCATAAATTCATTGTTTTTAATAGCTGAGTAGTGCTCCATTGTGTAAATGTACCACATTTTCTGTATCCATTCCTCTGCTGAGGGACATCTGGGTTGATTTCAGCTTCTAGGTATTATAAATAAGGCTGCTATGAACATAGCGAAGCATGTGTCCTTATTACATGTTGGAGCATCTTCTGGGTATATGCCCAGGAGTGGTATAGCTGGGTCCTCTGGTAGTACTATGTCTAATTTTCTGAGGAACCACCAAACTGATTTCCAGAGTGGTTGTACTAGCTTGCAATCCTACCAGCAATGGAGGAGTGTTCCTCATTCTCTACATCCTTGCCAGCATCTGCTGTCACCTGAGTTTTTTATCCTAGCCATTCTGACTGGTGTGAGGTAGAATCTCAGGGTTGTTTTGATTTGCATTTCCCAGATGACCAAGGATGTTGAACATTTCTTTAGGTGCTTCTCAGCCACCCAGTATTCCTCTGTTGAGAATCTTTGTTCAGCT
>NW_022196903.1:78659913-78664707 GCF_008632895.1 Mastomys coucha
GGGTTATTTGGTTCTCTGGAGTCTAACTTCTTGAGTTCTTTGTATATATTGGATACTAGCCCTCTATCTGATATAGGGTTGGTAAAGAGCTTTTCCCAATCTATTGGTTGCCATTTTGTCCTACTGACAGTGTCCTTTGCCTTATAGAAGCTTTGCAATTTTATGAGGTCCCATTTGTCAATTCTTGATCTTACAGTATAAGCTATTGGTGTTCTGTTAAGGAAAATTTTCCCTGTGCCTATGTACTCAAGGCTCTTCCTCACTTTCTTTTCTATTAGTTTCAGTGTATCTGGTTTTATGTGGAGGTCCTTGATCCACTTGGACTTGAGCTTTGTACAAGGAGATAAGAATGGATCAATTTACGTTCTACTACATGCTAACCACCAGTTGAGCCAGCACCATTTGTTGAAAATGCTGACTTTTTTCCACTGGATGGTTTTAGCTCCTTTGTCAAAGATCAAGTGACCATAGTTGTGTGGATTCATTTCTGGGTCTTCAATTCTATTTCATTGATCTACCTACCTGTCACTATGTAGTTTTTTTTTTTTATCACAATTGCTCAGTAGTAAAGTTTGAGGTCAGGAATGGTGATCCCACCAGAAGTTCTTTTACTGTTGAGAATAGTTTTCGCTATCCTAGGTTTTTTTTTTTTGTTATTCCAGATGAATTTGCAAATTGCTCTTTCTAACTCTGTGAAGAATTGAGTTGGAATTTTGATGGAGATTGCATTAAATCTGTAGAGTAAGATTAGCAAAAGGAGAGTCTGAAAAAGCTCCTAGGAAGGCTTGAGGCCTTTTGTCTTAACTGACTTCATTCTTTGGAAAGTGTGGCAGTCCCAACCTCACTTCCTGGGTGGCAGACCAACACAGCAGACCACAGGCTAATTGCTTGCCCACAATCAAGGCTGATCCCTAAGCCACAACTTCTAAACCGCACTGCAGCTGTACTGAGCTTCTCATGCAACCCTGGGTCAGGAACACAGCATGGAAAACCACCCAGAGGTAGAAATGGAGAGTTTCTGGGTTCTGGGTACTGAAGAAAGAGTAAGGAGGTTGCAACAAGGAGCCCAGCTGGTGTGCCTCGTGCACCTTCAGTGCCTGATAGTTCATGGCCTCGAGAAACACAGCTGAGGCCCTCCATAGTGCTAGTGGCCCTCACCATAGGAAGTAGCTGAAGGAAACCACTCATGAAGGCCTCCTAGGCTGTTCAGGGTTGGGATCTAGGGTGGCTAGGGGGTGGAGTTGAGCGCTGTGGGCCTGAGCAGTTCCTAGGAGGTTGTCACAGCTAGCAGATGGAAGCCCGTGTCCCTCCTGCCAGGAATCTCACCAGTGCCAACATCCTTGGCCACCAAGGACTCCATGGTGAAACCCCGCTTAGCTGCGGGCTGGAACATGATCGCGGCCACCAAAGCAGAGTGAGGTAGGAAGGGCTCTGGGAAATAATTGGTGCTGCCTTGCGGGGTGTGCAACAAGTCAGGCACAAGCACTCACGCTTGCAAACCTCACTTTCTCCCTCCCTTCTCCCGCCAACTCTCCAGCGCTAGCACCTTGGGGACGAGCTAGGCGCAGGGCGGCAAGGGGCTTACAAGAGCCCTAACACCAAGTTGTGCCACTGTGCACTACCTGGAGAATGGTCTCTGAGGCCCACCGGGCAGCTCCCGGCAACCACTGGGGCACGGGCTCCCTTTGCTACTGAGGGCCACTTCTGAGGTCCTCCTGACTACATTGCTTACAAGTCACATCGGGATCGACCACTACCCGTGATCTTCCTAGCTCTTTAGATCTGGATGGTGAAGAGTTATGGGGCACCTGCCGCACGCTTGCCCATTGGCCGCTGCTTACATGCCCCAGGCGAGAAGCAGGGCTGGGCTGGGCTGGGCTGGACCATGGGAGGCGGGTGAGGATGCAGACTGGAATGTTGGTGCCTGATTTAGTATCCTCCTTCCACACTCCACTCAGCATCCTCATTCTCTGACTCGACCCTTTAGCCTCCACCAGTCTTGCTCTGAGGGCGACATCTGCAGAGCCTGAGTTTAAGGAAAAATATCAACCCCTCTTCTAGCGTGTACCATTGTTGAACTCCCTCCCTTCGTTCTGGATCTCCTTCCACTTAGAGAAGTTGGATCCAAGCTTAGAATGGGTGTATGGAGTCTAGCCTAGATTCTCCAGAGAACCTGATCTGCCTTTGTCTAACCTAAGGGAGCTAGCTCTCCTGCTTACCTACCACTGGCCTCTGGATCTGTAATCCAAAGCTGCAGTCATGTTCCTGAAATTTCGCGTTTAATGGATATTCAGGGGAACAGGACATGCATTATTTCCCCCGGGGTCAGGTTTGCACTATCCAGAGAAAAGCCACAGAACCCATCGCTCTGCAGCTCTCCTGCAGTAGTTCTCAGCTCTCCAACGCAGCTAAGGGTTTTGCTAAGCTCCCTGCACAGCAATTGTCTCCCACCAGACCGTGGTCCTCAAGTGCAGAGCAATTTCCTTTCCTTGGGCTCCAGTATTTGATTACAAGGCCAAAATAGGCTCTTTGGGTCAATCTTTCTTATACTGAAGTTGGCCTTGTGATACACATGGCTCTTGGAGAGGACAGGCCAGTGGTCCTTGGGAGGTAATGGCAACCTGGTTTCTTGGACATGCAACCTGTGACCTGCTACTAGCTACACCTGGACAGTTTTGGTCAGACTAGCTTCCATTTCAGGCACTAAGTTCGAGGGCAAGAGGGCAGTTGACCATTAGAGCCTGTACTCTGCAAAATTTCCACCCCTAACTCCCAGAGTGCTGTGGCCTACGACGGCTCTGGGTTAGACGGTCGGAACCCACAAAGTCCTTGCTCTTATACGGCAGGAAGGAGGCCAGAGAGAATTCTGCTTTCTAGTTCCTGCCCCGGTGCCTTGAACTGGCCAGAGCACACACTGAGCACTCACATCTAAGGTGAACCTCCTGAACCCCAAAGGGCAATGAAGTCTATTTCTACATCCCCTATAACTCTGGGGACCCCAGGCCAGGTATTGGCTACAGAGCCAGAAGGAGGGATTACTCCGAAAGGATGGTAATCACTGTCAGCAACCCCAATAGCCTAAAGTACAAAAGCTAAAGGCAAATGCAAACACGTTGGTTTGCTTGTTGTTGTTTCTATGCTGTGCATGCATGCCTGTGGAGGGCAGAGGTCACCCTTGGATGTGGATCCCTGGTTGCCACTCACCTTGGTTTTTTGAGACAGTCTATCACTGAGACCTTATGCTAGGCTTCCTAGCTAGTGAGCCCCAGAGATCACCTGTCTTTTCCTCCCTAGAGTTAGGATTACAAGCACAACCCACCATACCAGCTTTTAATGTGTGTTCTTGGGATCAAACTCTGGTCCTTACGTTGTGCAGCAAGCACTTTGTCATCTTGAGTTATCTTCTAGGCCCAATTTTTCGTAATTGTTGAATATTGTAGAACATGCCTGTCCTCTCAGACTTTGAGAAGAATAGGCAGGAAGGTCAGGAATTCAAGATCATCCTTGACTACATAATGAGTCCCAGGGCAGCCTGAGCTAAAAGAACCTGTTGTCTGATGCCTGGATTCTGCTTTCCAAGGAGGAGCTGTCTAGAACAAGGAATGAGTCATGTACTCAGGTGACTTCATGTGAACCTTCCCCTGGATGTATCACTGGGTGAATAGGCAGGACTTCCAGGTTGGACAGAGGAAGAGAGGAAACAGGAGCGAGATAGGGGCCTTTTGGACAGGGATAGCGAGAAGGCAAGATGTAGCTACTAGTGTTTCCCAGCTTATATGGATTTAGATTTAATATGGCTTACAAGATTAGGATTCTAGTTGTTGCGCTGAGTGATTGAATTACCACTGTTTCTGAACTAGGTTTGTGTGGTGTTTTCCTTCATGCAGGTTCGACTGGCTTCAACAACATCAAAGAGTGGGTTTGCCAGATGTGCCCCTCAAAGGCTGTGGGTGTTTTGAAGCAGAGGGCTGGCATGGCAGTGGCCCGCCAAGGCTGTATATCTGTAATAAACAAATCTTAAAACAAAGTTTTAGTATCAAGATAACTTTTTTATTTGATTCTCTGGAATCTAGTTCTCTGGGGGTCTCCTTCTATCAAATCTGATCCATATTATTCTGGAAGGTGTATAGACACTAATTACCTTTTCTAAAAATACAAAGATAAAGCCTTTCTCCCAAATCAGCATATCCTTGAGCCAGTAAGCAGAAAACCTTTATAGTGACCTCTCTCCCAGAGGAATAAGATAACCACAGAACTCAAAATCACACCCATTTTGAAAGTTAAAACAATCCAAAACAAATGAAGTAAACTAAAATACTGTATGTACCTATTCTTAGGCCTTTTCTATTCTGCTAAGATTTATATACAGATTCTGTCCAAATCACGTGGGGAAATTCACCCAAAGCTGGGAACTAAGATAGGGAAAATTAGTCACTGACTCCAGGTAGAGAGAACAGTGGTAATTGCCTGCTATAAACAGTTATTAATAATGTCTGTGGCTCCAGGCAGAGAGCCGAACAGATAGATGGTATAACAAGATGGCTACTCTAGGCAGGTTGCTGAACAGAAAGATGGTATAGAGATATATTACTCTAATACACCTCACAGGACACTCAGATTCAAACATGGGCTCCACAGGAATTCTGGGTTTAAATCCTGCTTTGACTATCTGCCTGTTTATAAGCAGGTATAGAAATAAGTGTGAATCCAGAGTGGTTGTACCAGCTTGCAATCCCACCAGCAATGCAGTAATGTTCCTCTTTCTCCAAAACCTCTCCAGCATCTGCTGTCACC
>NW_022196903.1:78666022-78666797 GCF_008632895.1 Mastomys coucha
AAAATATCTAAAAAAAAAAAAAAGAAAGAAAGAAGTGTGAATCAATTGTTATAAAGTTATGTTGCTCTACTACACCTCACAGAAAACTCAAATTCTGTCTAACATGGGCTCCAGAGGAATCTTGGATTGTTATTCTACTTTATTTGTTTCAATTCTGGAAGTTGCAGGCTGCTCTGAGTCAGGAGGAAGAAAAAGCCTACATCTTGGGGCTGATGTGGTAGTAACCTGCCAGTGGGAACTTAGCGAGTCAGGTGGAGATGTCTCTGCAGCTCTGGGCCAGAGAGTCTGATGAGATGAGAACACCCCGCTGGAGCCATGTGGCCTGCCGGTAGCGTGGGAACTTGCTTTTTTTTTTTTTAAATATTTCTCGCAACAAGAACCCATCTCAGAAAACATTACACACACATAAACTTTAGTAGCCAGGTTATTTATAGAATAAAATATTATATAGTGTGTTATTTTGTACTATACTGGAATGGAATGTCAGCCATTCCAGTTCTGCTATTCAGAGAAGAAAGAACAATCACAAACTAGGAAAAACCCTGGAAAATTTCAGAACACTAGGAAATGCAAATGATGTATACTTTATGACAACATGGTTCTCATGGTCTTTTGTAAGCTATAACTTGATATTTTGATTTTGAGACAATGTGGCCCACTATGTAGCCCAGGGTGGCCTTAAACTCAAAGCAATCTTTCTGTGTCAACCTCCTGAGTGCTGGGATTACAGGTCTGTGCCCCCACGGCCTCCTTAACTGACTGGATGATGCCTAAG
>NW_022196903.1:78668389-78668750 GCF_008632895.1 Mastomys coucha
AGCATCTTCTGGGTATATACCCAGGAGTGGTATAGCTGGGTCCTCTGGTAGAATTATGTCCAATTTCCAGAGGAGCCGCCAAACTGATTTCCAGAGTGGTTGTACCAGCTTGCAATACCACCAGCAATGAAGGAGTGTTCCTCTTTCTCCACAATCTCTCCAGCATCTGCTGTCACCTGAGTTTTTTATCTTAACCATTCTGACTAGTATGAGGCGGAATCTCAGGGTTGTTTTGATTTGCATTTCCCTGATGACTAAGGATGTTGAATATTTCTTTAGATGCTTCTCAGACTTTTGGTATTCCTCAGTTGAGAATTCTTTGTTTAGCTCTGTACCCCATTTTTTAATAGGGTTATTTGAT
>NW_022196903.1:78669595-78682572 GCF_008632895.1 Mastomys coucha
TCCTGATCTTTCCAAGACTTTTATCATGAAGGGGTGTTGGATTTTGTCAAATGCTTTCTCAGCATCTACTGAGATGATCATATGGGTATTTTCTTTGAGTTTGTTTACATAGTGAATTAAGTTGATGGATTTCCATATATTGAACCATCCCTGCATCCCTGGGATGAAGCCTACTTGATCATGGTGGATGATTGTTTTGATGTGTTCTTGGATTTGGTTTGCAAGAATTTTATTGAGTATTTTTGTATGGATATTCATAAGGGAAATTTGTCTGAAGTTTTCTTTCTTTGTTAGGTCTTTGTGTGGTTTAGGTATAAGAGTAATTGTGGTTTCATAGAATTGGGTAGTGTACCTTCTGTTTCAATTTTGTGGAATAATTTGAGGAGTATTGGTATTAAGTATTCTTTGAAGGTTTGCTAAAACTCTGCACTAAACCCATCTGGTCCTGGGCTTTTTTTGGTTTGGAGACTATTAATGACTGTTTCTATTTCCTTAGCAGATATGGGACTGTTTAGATCGTTGATCTGCTCTTGATTTAACTTTGGTACCTAGTATCTGTCTAGAAAATTGTCCATTTCATCCAGGTTTTCCAGTTTTGTTGAGTAGTAGGCTTTTGTAGTAGGATCCCATGACTTTTTGGATTTCCTCAGTGTCTGTTGTTATATCTCCCTTTTCATTTCTGATCTTGTTAATTAGGATACTGTCTCTGTATCCTCTAGCTAGTCTGGCTAATGGTTTATCTATTTTGTTGATTTTCTCAAAGAACCAGCTCCTGGTTTGGTTGATTCTTTGTATAGTTCTTTTTGTTTCTATTTGGTTGATTTCAGCGCTGAGTTTGCTTATTTCCTGCCTTTGACTCCTCTTGGGTGAAATTATTTCTTTTTGTTCTAGAGCTTTCAGATGTGCTGTCAAATTGCTGGTGTATGCTCTCTCCAGTTTCTTTTTGGAGGCACCCAAAGCTATGAGTTTTCCTTTTAGGACTGCTTTCATTGTGTCCCATAAGTTTCGGTATGTTGTGGCTTCATTTTCATTAAACTCAAGAAAGTCTTTAATTTCTTTCTTATTTCTTCCTTGACCGGGTTATCATTGAGTAGAGTATTGTTAAGCTTCCATGTGTATGTGGGCATTATATTGTTTATGTTGTTATTGAGGAGCAGCTTTAGTCCATGGTGATCTGATAGGATACAAGGAATTATCTCAATCTTCTTGTATCTGTTGAGGCCTGATTTGTGACCAATTACACGGTCAATTTTGGAGAAGGTACCGTGAGGTGCTGAGAAGAAGGTATATCCTTTTATTTTAGGATAAAAAGTTCTATAGATATCTGTTAAATCCATCTGTTTCATAACTTCTGTTAGTCTCACTGTGTCTTTGTTTAGTTTCTGTTTCCATGATTTCTCCATTGCAGAGAGTGGGGTGTTGAAATCTCCCACTATTATTTTGTGTGGTGCAATGTGTGCTTTGAGTGTTAGTAAAGTTTCTTTTATGAATTTAGATGCCCTTGCATTTGGAGCATAGAGGTTCAGAATTGAGAGTTCATCTTGGTGGATCATACCTTTGGTGAATATGAAGTGTCCCTCCTTATCTTTTTTGATCACTTTAGGGTGAAAGTCAATTTTATTTGATATTAGAATGGCTACTCCAGCTTTTTTCTTGGGACCATTGGCTTGGAGGATTGTTTCCAGCCTTTTATTCTGAGGTAGTGCCTCTCTTTGTCACTAAGGTGGGTTTCCTGTATGCAGCAAAATGTTGGGACCTGTTTACATCCCCAGTCTGATAGTCTATGTCTTTTTATTGGGGAATTGAGTCCATTGATATTAATAGATATTAAGGAAAAGTAATTGTTCCTTCCTGTTATTTTTGTTGTTAGAGTTGGCATTCCGTTCATGTGGCTATCTTCTTTTAGTTTTGTTGGAAGATTACATTTTTGCTTTTTCAGAGATGTAGTTCCCCTCCTTGTGTTAGAGTTTTCCATTTATTATCCTTCAAAGGGCTGGATTTGTGGAAATATATTGTGTGAATTTGGTTTTGTCATGGAATACTTTGGTTTCTCCATCTATGGTGATTGAGAGTTTTGCTGGGTATAGTAGTCTGGGCTGGCATTTGTGTTCTCTTAGGGTCTGTATGACATCTGCCCAGGATCTTCTAGCTTTCACAAACTCTGGTGAGAAGTCTGGTATAATTCTGATAGGTCTGCCTTTATATGTTACTTGACCTTTTTCCCTTACTGCTTTTAGTATTCTTTTTGATTTGTGCATTTGGTGTTTTGACTATTATGTGACAGGAGGAATTTCTTTTCTGGTCTAGTCTATTTGAAGTTCTATAGGCTTCTTGAATGTTCATATGTATCTCTTTCTTTAGGTGAGGTAAGTTTTCTATAATTTTGTTGAAGATATTTACTGGCCCTTTAACTTGGAGGTCTTCACTCTCTTCTATTTCTATTATCCTTAGGTTTGGTCTTCTCATTGTGTCCTGGATTTCCTGGATGTTTTGGGTTAGGAACTTTTTGCATTTTGCATTTTCTTTGAGTGTTGTGTCAATGTTTTCTATGGTATCTTCTGCACCTGAAATTCTCTCTTCTATCTCTTGTATTCTGTTGGTGATGCTTACATCTGTGTTTCCTGACTTCTTTCCTAAGATTTCTAACACCAGAGTTGTCTCTCTTTGTGATTTCTTAATGGTTTCTCCTTCCATGTTTAGGTCCTGGATGATTTTGCTCAATTCTTTCACCTGTTTGTGCTTTCCTCTAATTCCTTAAGGGATTTTTGTGTTCCCTCTTTAAGGGCTTCTACTTGTTTACTTGTGATCTCCTGTAATTCTTTCAGGGATTTTTTTGTTTCCTCTTTAAGGGCTTTTACCTCTTTACCTGTGTTCTCCTGTATTTCTTTAAGGGAGTTATTAATGTTCTTCTTAAATTCCTCTCTCACCATTGTGAGATATGATTTTAGATCCAAATCTTGCTTTTCCATTGTTTTGGGATATTCAGGACTTGCTGTGGTGGGAGTACTGGGTTCTGATGAAGCAAAGTTGTCTTGATTTCTGTTTGTAAGATTCTTGCATTTGCCTTTCGCCATCTGTTGATCTCTGGTGTTAGATGTTCTTGCTGTCTCTGACTAGAGCTTGTTTGTCCTATGGGTCTCTAAGCCTGTGTCAGCACTTCTGGGAGATCAGCTCTCCTCTGGTAAAACCTGGATGCAGATGGCTGTGGATCAGTTGTCTGTCCTGAGTCCTGGGGTCAGAGCACACCCTGTAGACAGGATCTCCATTTGCAGGAAAGGTGCAGAGAGAGCAGTGGATCTGTTGTCCCTCATAGGTGTGAACAGAGGTTGAGAGGATCCTGTCCAGGCTGCCCTGCCACTTGTGAGACCTGAGCCTCCTAGCTGGTCCCGCCTTAGAAAGTCATTTTCTTAGAGAGAAAATGGTGGATCTCACCCAAGTCCCTGGGTTAGAGCACTCCATGAAGACAGGCTCTCTGCTTGCAGGGAAGGGGCAGAGAGGGCTGCGGATCCACTGCTGTCACTCCTAGGTGTAGACGGAGGTTGAGGGGATCTTGTCCCGGCTGCCCTGCCATTTGTGAGGCCACATTTTCTTAATTAGTGATTGATGTGGGAGGGCCCAGCCTATTGTGGGGCAGTGATCATCCATGGGCTGCTGGTCCTGGGTTCTCTGTGAAAGCAGGCTGAGTAAGCAATGGGGAGTAAGCCAGTAATCAGTGCTCCTCCATGGTCTCTGTATCAGCTCCTGCCTTCAGGTTCCTGTCCTGATGGAGTTCCTGTCCTGACTTCTGTCAATGATAAACACTGATATGGAAGTGTAAGCCAAATACACACTTTCCCCCCAAACTTGCTTTTTGGCCATGGTAATGTATCAAAGTAATAGAAACCTTAAGTCAGAAGTGTTTCCCAAGGTAACCACACAGACATGGTGGGCCACAGGAAGCCAGAGCTTCATTAAAAACTGGCACCTGAGTATGGAATTGTGTAAGAGTCTCCCATGTGATACTGGTTTTGAAGGCATGAATGTGGTCTTTCCTATTTAGTAGCTGTGGCACTGGGAAAAGTCTAGGTGAGGGCACTGGTGAGGGTGTAGCCTCAGTGCAATGGAAGCCCCAGGATTGAAGGGGTCATAGAGTCTGAGGCTCGTCACCATGTGGTAGGTTTGGAGTTCCTAGCAAGGGTCAGGAGACCGTTGGTGAAACTACAGCCTTGGTTACCACAGAGATCACTGGGTATTGGGAATGCCACGACTGTAGGAGGTCCACCAAGGACAACAGCAGAAGTGCATGGAGTCAAGAGACAAGCTGTGGGCTGTGGAGGGCAGAGCTAGGAGCTGTTCGAGCTCTTTGGAGCTCAGATCATGACTCCCAGACACTGGACACTGATCTATTTACACTACTAGATTTCAGTTTTGTTTTGATCTGATTGTAATTGTGCCCTAGTTATTTCCTCTTGGAATAAGAATTATTTAATATTTTTTTTAAATTTTGTAAGTACCCACAATTAAGAGACTATGGACATTTAAAAGAGACATCAGGTTTTTTGTTTTTGTTCTTGAGATGGTCTCACTATCTGGCCTGGTACTCACAGAGATCCTCCATCTTTATATTCTGAATTCCACTACACTTGGCATAATATTAAACATTTAAAGTGTTGAGAAAACTGTAGGATTTTTTTAAAAGTTGGATTGTGTTTTATGAAAGTATTCTAAGCTCTTGAGGATGGAATGAGAAAGGAAAGTTTATGGATTGATAGTGATGCATTTGTGTGTCAGGTTGACAGAGTGTCACTTGTACTGTTTTTTTCAATCTATGCAACCTAGAGTCACCTTGGAAGAGGGAATGTCCATTGAGGAGTTACCTCCATGTGATTGGCCTATGGGCATTTTTGACTAAGGATTAATGTGGGAGGGCCCAGCCCACTGTAGGAAGTACCATCCCTGGGCAGACAGTGCTGTGTTGTATAAAAAACAGTAGTAAAAATAAAAGCAAGCCAGTAAGCAACATTTCATGGCCTCTGCTTCAGTTCCTGCCTCCCGGTTCCTGCCTTAAGCTCCAGTCCCAGCTTCCCTCAGTGATGGACCATAAGCCAAACAAACCCTTTTCTCTGCAAATTGGTTTTGGTTGGTATTTTATCACAGCCACAGACAGCAAACCAGAACAACCAAAGGCAAGGGTTTTATAATGCATTCACATTGGATTCTGGAACTAGTGCAAACTTGTGTTGAAATGGGCAGATTACTTAACTTACTGTTGTGGTTTCCTTAAGTAAAAATTGGATTTGTATCACAGAATCTGCCTGATATCTTTAATCAGGAGTCAATGAGTAAATCAGAGGATACAGTTGGACCACTGCCTGGTACACAGCAGACATTTGGAAAAGTGTGTGTGTGTGTGTGTGTGTGTGTGTGTGTGTGTATGATAGACAAAGGAAGACACAGAGACACAGATAGACAGGCACACACAAAGAGGTACATACAGAGAGAGGGACTCATATAAAGATAGGTACACGGGGACACACACATATAAAGGGGGTTACGACATGTAATGTTATTTAATCATTTAATATGAATCTGCTCCTGACAGCAACCCATTCTTGAGTTCAAAAAAAGAAACTGAGCATCTTACATCCAGGTGAGGTTGTACATTGTGGCAAGGTAGTCACTGGGCAGAGATTGCCTATTCATCTACAGACAAAATTACTGTCCAGAAAAGGGATAAACTATGCAGAAGGGTTGACTGATTATCTCTGCCAAGACAGGGTAATCAATCCTTCATAATTCTGCATTACAAAGTTCTATAAGATTATCCTGGGGGGATGGAGAGATGGCTCAGTGGTTAAGAGCACTGACTGCTCTTCCGAAGGCCGAGTTCAAATCCCAGCAACCACATGGTGGCTCACAACCATCTGTAATGAGATCTGACGCCCTCTTCTTCTGGAGTGTCTGAAGACAGCTACAGTGTACTTACATATAATAAATCTTTAAATAAACAAAAAAAAATATCCTGGGCCAAATGGCCACAGACTGATGCTCCAACATGTTGAGAAACAGGGGACTATGTAGGTAGGCAGGTATCTCTACAATTTGTTTCAGTATTGGAAGCTGTCCTATATTTTCAGGTAAATTTTATGTCGCTCTCAGAATTCTGGCAGGATTGAAGACTTATCATACTCTTAGCCAACCCAAGCTTTTTAGCATTGAAAGGATATATATTATGTTAGAAGATGGTTCTCATATAGTATACAAGCCAAACAAGGACTTAACAGGTGTAGAATTATAAACCTTTTTAAGTTAGGATAGACGGCAGAGTGCTTTGACAAAAATGATGAACTGGGTGTTAGGTATATCTTATACTTTATAAATTACAGAATGGTAATAGTTGTGCTCAATTTATATGAAAGAAAAGTGCCTTTTAATTGGACAAAAAGAAGGAAATGTAGATTGTCTGTAAGCAGGTGAGATCAATGAAATCTCAATTAGTCAGATAAGGCTAGAGCCTGTGATTGGGCAGTGGTAAAGGCGGAGCTGAAAAGTTTTAGAGAGGGGACAGAGAAGAGAAATGGAGACGAGGAGACAAGATGGAACATATAGAACCAGATCCATGTGGCCTGAGCCACAGGTAGCTATAGAGTAGGGCGTAGTTGAGCCACTCTAGATGTGCAGCTTGTATCAACATCACTTTTGAGTTGTGTGGGCATTTTGGGGGTTGAAGATTTACTACTATAAATCTAGCTAATAAATTATAAGCCTCTGGAGTTTTCATTTTATGGAGTTAGCAGGGGGCAGATGACCTGGGAAGCAATTTGAGCAGTTCGGCAGCAGCAAACAAGGGAAGACCATGGATGGCTTGCAGCTCCCAGTGGGGGAGGGGAGACAGCGTTGCAGGCATGTAACCTGCAATAGCATGGATTGTTTTTAATTATTACACGCTGCAGGGTTACTGGGGGAGGGGGGGAGAGATGGAAAGAGGGAGGAAGGGGAGGGAGGGAAGCAGGGACATACACACCCAGAGTTTGTAGTCCCATGACCATCTTGAATTGCACACCAGATCACTGAGATACAATTCTTATTGGAGAGCTGTCACCCTGGGGTGCCTCCTCTCTGGTGACTGGGGAGACCCATTGCTCTGTATGAAGGACACATCTAGGCCTTTCTGGCATGTTCACACAGCAGGGTGCCACCATGCCCAGGAGCCAGCCAGTCAGTCAACTTAGGAACCATGACTGGGGGAGTGGGGATGTTTATAGGAAAGTAAGAAAGAAGATGCAAGAGAAAATTATGAAAAGGTTGCTGGTCAATACCATGCCAGCAATGAGTGTATTTTCTCTTGCCTTTTAAAGGCAAGCAACACAAAGCATGAACAATTTCAGGAAGTTAAATGACCACAAATGCATATGGCAAGTTTATGATATACAGTATCTATGATTGACTAAGGCCATTTCACTCTGGCTTGGACAGTCTCTCAAAGACATATGTATAAGCAGATGAACTTGGAAGGATATAAAGCATGTCTTAACTAAAAACAAAGATGTCAAAACACGGATGACGACCCTATGCAAATGAAACATTTCAGTGGTCAAACTGGCCTTCCATGTACCCACACTGACCTGTGTGGATGTAAAACTTCTCAGGAACATTAAGTACACCTCCTTTATCAGTAGTGAAGTCAACATTATGAAATGCTAACGTCAAGCTATTTATCTTGGTCCAGAGGAGAATAACCACCTACCGAGTGATGGAGCAAGCCTCTAGGGAGAGTTATTAGACTCCATACATGAATGTAGGTCAAAGGTTAGGCTGGAAGGATGTTTGCCCAGATACCACATGTGGTGCAGTACTGTCATGACAATCACATTGCTCATGGAGACATAAAGGCCAGCAACGTTTTGATTGTCTGCAGGGGGTAGAGGGACACCAAGCTGTACAATTCTGGCCTGACTGTTAAAGGGAATTCCTAGACAGAAGTAGGTGGATTTCTATGGCACTCTGTCGTACTGTGCCCTGGAAATCCTACATGTGGAGGAGTGCGAGAGCTGCCCAGTCCTTACTTGGAGTTTAGGCACCCTCATCTTCCTCATGGTGGCCAGGCGCTTTCCTTTCCAAGGCAGGACTTTTATGAAGGTAAGGGCAGACCACCTCAAGCTTCAGCATTCCTCCTAATCTTTCCACTAATATTTTCAAAGACACCATTGAACTGATGATCAACTCCACCAGGAGGCCCACCATATACATCATCACAAGGCATCCCATGAACAGGGACAGTGAGGCAGGTTTACCACCTGCTTCCACACAGTTTCCCAGGCAACTGGAGCCCCAGCATTGTCAGGGCCATGAGAGTCATGGGGCATAAGCTTGAAGAAATAAAGTGAGGGAGAAAAAATTCAATGAGGTGATGGCAACCTGCCTGATTCTACAACACCAATCACCCAGGAGAGACTGCTCCCACCACTAAATGAAAGCCATAAAATGTATGCAGTCAGTCCTGGAAGACCTTCACACCTTCCCTGCTTTTGCAAGAGCTGCTGAGCCTCTTCACTCTATACCTTTTCCTCACATTCACCTGAGCTGAAGGAGGAGTAGTAGTAGTATTCCTGGCAGGGAGGCTAAAGACATGCTGTGTGCTGCCAACCAAGGAGGATCCACCATCCATATCTACCCTACATGGAATAACCTGTGGCTGAGTCCCTCATGAGCAGCAGACTGGAAATCAGTGAGAATTTCGCACAGTCCAAACTTGTCTTCTATGGTAGCCAGACTGAACCTGTCCTGTCTCAATTTCTATATACTTCCTCTTCTAGAACAGACAATGAACCTACAATTGACACAGACAGAAATATGATCTGCAGGCCCCAAAAAGCAGTTCTGGGTACAGGAAGCTAGGAGTGTAGCCCTCATAGGCTCTTCCTCTGGTATACCTTGGAGAAAGAGACTGTCACACAGGGAAAGACCTTCAGCCAGGAAGAGTTCATCAAATAGGAATAGGCCATCATTCAGGATATGGCCAATATTCAGGAAATGTAATTCAGAAAGGAACTTCACTAATGGCCAGCATCAGAAGGCAGGTCCTGCTTCTCCTGGTAACCAGCATCAACACTGGACAAGAATAATGAAGATAACCATCAGTTTAGTAACATTTGCTGCTGCCTGCCACTACTAAAGAGAAGCCAAGCCTATGTAATAACCTGACCTCAAGGAAAGAGGATTGTGGAGTCACCCACAGGACCACGTGGGTGCACATCCTCACTCAATTTATCCATACTCCCTCCTGTCTTTTGTGACAAATGATGAATGTGCCCACTTCTGGCACACTTCGGAACTTAACCTGTCACTTTAGAAAAACCAATTCCATAAAACCCCTGAAGGGCCACCTCATGCTTGTAGAACGGGGAGTGGACTACAGAGATGCTGATCAAAGCAGGAAGAAGTAAGGGTGGGACCTGGGCCAAAGGAAGCAGTGAGTCCTTGAAGACCAGTGGGGTGCTAAGGCACTGCAGGGTCAGTCACGTTAAGTCCTGTGTGTTTTAAAGTCACAAAGATCCTCTTTCCTGTGTCTTTCTGCTTTGAAGTCCCAAAGAGGACCAGCCCAGCTCACTGGCTTGTGAACCATGTGCTGGGGGTTGCATTGGCTGCGAACTAGACAGCCCCTCAGCGAAGCCAGGCCAGATATCTAGGAGCCAGTGTGGTCACAGGCCCCCACCCCACGCACAGGAGGAGCTGTCCACCCCAGCATGGATCTGTCCAGGTAAGAACCCAGGCAGGAAGGGCTGCTTTTCACTGGGTCTGGCTCAGAGGAGAGGGCTGAGCTGTGAAAGTGCCCTAAAGCTGTATGTGGAACAGGAGCCCCATGCCCTCTCCCCAGCCTGGGTAAACAGGGAGCAAAGGACTGGCACATATCCCATCACGGTCCATGGGGCGCGACTACAACCACACACATCCCATCACGGTCCATGGGTTGTGACTACAGCCACACATGTCCCATCACATTCCATGGGTTGTGACTACAGCCACACACATCCCATCACGTTCCATGGGTCGTGGCTACAGCCACACACATCCCATCACGGTCCATGGGTTGCGACTACAACCACACACATCCCATCACATTCCATGGGGCGTGACTACAACCACACACATCCCATCACGGTCCATGGGGGGTGACTACAACCACACACATCCCATCACGGTCCATGGGTTGTGACTACAACCACACACATCCCATCACATTCTATGGGGCATGGCTGTCCTTTGCTGTCTGTTTCTTGCAGGGAACATGGTCTTGTTCAGGAGTTAGCCTTCTCTCCCCAGAGAAGCCTCACTAGTCAGCCTGTCCCACCTGCCCCCAAAATGGGTTCCTAGGTTGAGAATGAGGCCTGCACATGTCCATGTGGGACTCCATTACACAGCAGCCTCTTGCTAACCTTTTACAATACTCTTATCCCAACCCCACAAAAGCCATCACAGCTTAGACTGCTTGAGTCCTCAAAACAAACTCAAAACAACACTTGTGAAAACCACAGCTGTGGGGTGACTCCAGGGGCAGCTGTGCCCTCTCTCTCCACCAATTCTGCCCTCTAATAACTCACCTCCTGCCTCCCTATGCTTGTTCCTTCAAGGCCACCACTCACATTGGCAACATAATCCCTCACTCACCACCACATGTCACACCATGAGGTAGTAATGCCCATTGCGACCAGGATGAAACTGGAGACCCTTATGATGTGGCAGCACCTTTCTGTGGCCCTGTCTCATGCCAGAGTCGGGCCTCTACCTGGAGTCTGCACTCAGCTGGACAAATCCAAAGGTTCCTTGTATTTGCCAATTGCATGCTCTTGCCTGGGTTAGCAGCCATGGACATCCTTTGAAAGAGCTTCCAGGAAGCTTTCCCTGCTCCTCCCACTGTCACATTGCTAAGATGTCACCTCCTGTGTGTTCTCCCTAGAGTGTGTCAACATCTGTCACAGCATGAGGCACACAGAAGCCTGTGTGACAGACATGGATGGTCTCTCCAATCAAATGTCTCCCCTAATTTAAACACAGGACAAGGTTCCTGGTATAGTAATCCTGCTGGGCTATCTGCTGAGTTCAACATACTGTCCCTATGGTGTTCTGCCTCTGCCTCTCTTAGCTGTACTGCCCCCTGAGCAACACTGAGTACTTTTAGACTTTTAGGATGTGGTCTTTTTTTTGTCTTTCTGCCAAATCTGAAAAGAGATGGGTGTCTTATTCCACTCTGGCAGGAAGAGGCCGAAGCCAGACCCCATTTTCCCCAACACACAATACATAACTCTAGGAAAGTTTCTTTCACGGGTTCTGTGCTGGCCTCTGGCACTAGACCAGGCTAGCTAACAGACAAAACCAAGGAGGACTTCATGGAGGTTCTGGCCAGCCTGGGTTGGAGAGCTGGCCTCACATCCTGATGATTCCTTGCCATCCATGCACTGGGACATGGAGCCCCTGGTGAGGCACGTGCTCTCTCTCTCTCTCTGTCTCTGTCTCTTCTTGTACATGAACAAATTCCAGTCAGGCGGGTGACACGTGCTCTTTCTTAAACCGGGCTCCTAGGGATGCATGTAACCTTAGGTGGCAAACACAAAACACAAACATAATATTAAAAATCACAATTGATGGAAATTAAAAATCAACAGAAACAACACTAATGAAAACAAAAAACCTTGAATGTGTCGCTCTTCATAACAACAGATTCACAGAAGCATGCTAAGGAAAAACATTCCACCTACAACAAAAGATAGAAATCTGTTTTTATGCTGATAGATGTATTCAGATGTCTTAGGCGTACTTCCATTTTATATGCTGACATTTGGTTCTTTCTACTTTGGTTAGTAACAATAGTATTGCTATGCTGGCTTAGTGTTCACATTGTCTCATCTATAATTCAGAAGGAATGGAACTCAGGGTGTGCTCCAGGCTGGCTTTTACTTCCTGTGGACCATGCTGCCTCAGTTTCTCCTTAGCACTATAAGGCTATTAGCATTGGTGTTTTAGTCAGGGTCTTATATATTCCAGCTGGCCATCTTACAGCCAAAGATGACTTTGAGCAGGATCCTCATCTTCCTGTCTCTAATTCCTGAATGCAGAAATTTCAGTTTTGAGCCACTCTGCCCTGTCAAGTGTCAAAAGTTCAAGGCCAGTGTAGGCAAGAGTAAGTTCCAGGCTGAGTGGAATCCTGTCTGGAAAGGGACATGCACATTCTAAATATTTTGAGCTATCAGATCTGGTCTCTGGGGCTAGGGTGACAGGTGTTGGGTAAAGTGTCACAGTGCAACAAAAGGACCCAGTGAAGCCAGATAAGGCAGCATCCTTGTGTCATCCTTAGACTGTAGGGCAAGAGAGGCAGAAGTGGGAGCTGGCTGGCCGGAGATCATTAGCATACCATCTCAAAAAGGTGGAAAAGCATTGATTATTGCTAGCCTACAAGTGTGAGGGCAAATACACACACACACACACACAGGGAGAGAGACAGAGAGAGAGAGAGAGACAGAGACAGAGACAGAGACAGAGAAAGACCTCTGTGGTCATATGCATATCAAGCACATATTCAGTCCTTATAGCACTATCTAGAGTTTTCCAACTCTGGTGTTACGCTTTCCGCCTCACTACTGACTGTCTAAACTTTATACTCCTGTCTCAACTTTATGTCCTTCTTTTCTTTGCCAGTGAACATGGAGTTAATTCCCATGGTAACATAACCATCAGGTCTTTCTACTGAGGAATGTTTTTATTTTCTGTCTCCTCTTGTTTTGACTCCAGGTTTCTGTGTGCAGTCCAGGCAGCCAAGGATTGTTGATCCTCCTACCTGATGACAAGTGATGTACTGGAGAGAGCTGTGAACTTAGCCTTAAGTGTGTCTCTCTCTCTCTTTTTTAAATCTATGTAGCTGTGGATGACCATGAGTTTTGAATTCTCTGTCTCCCCCTACTAAATGTGATGATTACAGAATGTTCCTACCAAGCCTGGTCAAC
>NW_022196903.1:78683379-78685597 GCF_008632895.1 Mastomys coucha
CATATTTCCCGTGAATCAGAAGTCCTCTCTGTTGGAGAGAAGAAAACTGGGCATCCATATGTGCAGTAATTATTTTCTGTGACTCACGTCTGGAGCTAGCCTGAGCATTGAATTCCTCCCCTATGCACAGCAGTGAGGACTTGTGAAGTAACTACTCTCTGCTGGCCCTGTGAGAGGCATTGAGGATCTGTACAGCTATGCTGGCCCTGTGGGAAGTAATGAGATGTGTACCCAGTGCTCCCTGAGTATCCCTTGGAAGAAAATGAAGAGGAAGCCTTGGAGAGCATGAAGACCCCACCCTTTGCCAATAAGGAAGTCAGGAAGGCTGCTGGCCATGCATCCAGTCAGAAACTGATGTTCTACTGCCCCCTTGTGGTGATTCCATAGAAGCACCGTGTCAGTGCACCTGGTTTGCTGGGGTCCCTGCTTCAACTCATACCAACAATGGGTGGGCTTGCACTGGAACATCTGCCTAACATGATATTGTCCTTCTTTTTGCTCATGAACACCATACTAAAGGAACAAAATACCTTTCCTACTTGGGCTGCCTGGGAATGTCCCTGGAAGAAGTTACATAGACTCACTGCTTGCTGTTCCTGGTTCTCAGATCCTTAATGAGAGTTGGCTGGGCTGCAAGTCAAGAGTGTGACATCTGCAGTCTGGGAGGGATTTAGAAGCCCAAGAAGGCTGGGATGATGACTCTTTCTGTGGATACAGTGCCTGCTTCCCATGTGAGATCTGAGTTTATTCCCCAGAATGCAAGGGGAAAGAGTCAGCATGCTGGCTGCAGCTTGTCACCTAGCACTTTGACATGAAGACAGATACACCTCCCTTTTTGTCAGGGCTTTTTGAGACAGTGTTACTATATTGAACCCTGACTAACTCACTCTGTAGACCAGGCTTTCCCAGAACTCACCACGATCCTCCTCATTTCCTCCTGATTAAAGGCATGTGCCACCACCATCCAGCTAGACAGGTGCATTTCGACCTCCATGGCTTTGCAAAAGCCTGTGTCCAAAAGTCAAGGTGTTCAGCACCTGTGAAATGACATTTGAGACTGAAGTACATGTGTAGGCACACACTATGTACACATAAAGTTGAGCATACACATGCATGTACAGAAGGGCACACATGAACAAGTACAAGTAAAACATATTGTGTGTGAGTGCACATGCATCTATCCTTAAAATAGTGATGAAGTCCACAGTCGACTTAAGCCCCAGGTAGCCCTTTGGAAGGCCTGAGCTCCTTTCTGCATGAGCATCCTGGCAGGTTAGACTTAGAAGACTCAGACAGGGTGATAATGCTGAGAACACCTGGGAGTTCTTCAGTGGATGCTGAATGGTTGACAGAGGCCAGCAGGCCACGATTTGGGGGATCTTATTACTACTGAGTAGATCTGACTAGATTCTAATTAGCGGGCTGACAATGTGATCCCAGCTTTGTTAGCATTGTGGGTCACCTGGATGTCTCACTTTCACGCAGCATAGACCAGGCACCTCTCAGAAGCCAATGCAGATGGGCCTGCACTGGGGAACAAAGAAGGTCACCTGGATTAGTTCTAAGGATAACTAACCTCCTGACCCCCTATTCATTGCATATTTCTTGTATATTGTAAATAAATAAAATTGTTAAATGGGCATTTTGTTGTGATATTGCTTTGTTTTTATTTAAAAAGGTTTATTGGTTCCTTGTGAACTTCATTCAGATCATAGATCCCAATCTCACTCACCTCCTCCTCCCCTCATACCTGCCACCCTCCCTTACAACCTTCCCCTGCAACAGAGAAAAAAACTCTTGTGGAAGCTTCCTCATGGGGTCTTCCACTTTATTCCCTTTTGTCCCCACTTCTTTGCTTCAAAGTGTTCACTGTAATGACTCATGATCTGTGTGAAGCCTCTGGCTTCTGCTACCCTGTTGATGTGGAACCTCACTGGAACTCCTCTTGGATATGCTGCTCTTGCCCTGAGTCATGGGGGTCCTGTGGTTTTGGATCTGTAGAACCAGCCTCTTAGTGTACTCCAGCAGTTCACTGATAGATGTTGGGATGGATCGATTGAAAGCCCTGGATTTGGTGGGGGATTATCAGCCTGCCGGCTCTCATGCTCCCATGCCCACGTGGCCAGCTCACCCTCAACCCCCACAAGCACTGCCAGCCCTACCCCGCTGCCCAGGTGAGGTACAGGGACTACCCTCCTGAGTGCTGCAGCCAGTTAGG
>NW_022196903.1:78686134-78694533 GCF_008632895.1 Mastomys coucha
GTGAGAGACAGGGCCAGCTCTCCTGTTCTCGTGTCCCCAGGGCCAGGTCTCTTACCTGCTGCAGATGGCGAGGGCTAAGTACAGAGGAGTGTACCTCTCTCCCATCCACACTACCACAAGGACACTAACGGTAGGGCCAGCTCTATCACGGGGCCAGCATCCTAGGAGCCAGCTAACCCCAAACTCCTGCAATGTTTGGGCCTCTGAGTATCGTGGCTGGCTTTGGGCATCTTTATGGGACTCTCCTGACTTCCACTTTGTCTCATGTCCCTCAGCTGCCCTGGGAGGACTCTCCTCAGGTTGACACAACTAAGTTGTTCATGTCTAGATGGTGTATATGTGTCTGGGTCCTGCCAACTCCCTCTTCAAATTTCAACCCCTATACAACAGTAGTACGGTTTGCAGCCTCACAAGCACTAGAGACTTGCTACAGAGTAGAACATGTGGCCTTTAGGAAGGGCTTGATGGATGGATTGATTTCATGCTTTCTCTTGACCACCTGGGGATATATACACAGTTCCAGTTAGAGTTAAAAGCAGCCTTGTGACACAATCAATCTGTTGATCTCTTGCTCTTGCCTTACCAACATCCAGATGCACAAGCAATCAATTTCTGTTGTTTATAAGGACAAAACTAAGGTGTTTTATTTGAGAGCAGAAGAACACTAGGGTACCAAGAAATTGCTCTATCTCCCACATCTGTTTGATCATTTTGAACACATCAGCCCTGTCTCAGGATCCTCAGCTTCCATGAGAGGCCCCAGGTGTCATGGAGAACATGGGATGATTGGTGTCACCTCCTCTCAGTCCCCCAGATGTTACTCTCATACTGTAGAGTGCCATTGAAAAATAATAATATGCAACAACTACCAATGTAGTCAGGAGCTACGCACCTTTAGCACCCATCAGTCTGAGTTTAAAGAAAAATAAATTGAATGCTTTGAGAGTAGACATGAGTTATAAAAATGTTATCATAAAGGCTGGCTCCAGTGAAAAGCAAACCCTGTCTATCTACCTGCCAGGGAATGTCATAGTCCACAACCGAGGGAGGCCCAAGGCTCCAGAGCCCATTGTCATCCTTGAGATTCCTTGTTTCATCACCAAGGAGGAAAGTGTCCTTGTTAAAGTTTGTGTGTCAAAGGTCCCACAGATTTTCAAGTGTTTTAATATTCTTGCCACCAGGTGTCTCGTCTAGTTGGAAAATAGCCCTGGGGCAGTGGGCCTAGCAGGAAGGAGTGGGTCACTGAGCAACACTAGGGACAGACATTTGAGTGTAACCAGCCCTCTACTGCCCCACTGACCAAGACCAGCCTTCCTGTCCTTGGAGACAGAAAGGGAAGAAAACCAGTGAGCTGTACCCAGCTACCATTGGTCCATTTCTTGTTCTGACCTCACAAGGAACCACTGTAGGGAAGGACAGACACCTGTCCTCTCACAGCCCTGGCTGAGGCTGCCTCCTGTCCTTAGAGTACAGAGCTGTTGCTTGGTTGGAGAGCATTTGGAGCTCGATGCTGCTGAGAGATTAGACTTGGACTTTGCGGAGCTGCTGGACCCTGACGGAGTGACTTGCTCTCCACCTAGGTGACTTTGATTTGCTTTTCTTGGTTTTAGTTTGTGTTTGCTGCCTTGATTTTTGTGTTTACTCTTCCATGTTCTTTATTATCTTCCATTTTACTTTCTTTTAATTTTTATGTAATGCTTTTAATTTAGAATATTTTATTATTTTCATTTTATATTATGAGTATTTTGCCTCCATGTGGTCTGAGCATCACATCCCTGGTGCCATTTATGGAGGTCAGAAGACAGAGTCAGATTTTCTGAAGCTGGGTTACAGGTGGTTGGAAGCCACTTATTTCACACCTGGTAGTAGAACCATAACATTCACATAATGTAATTGGGCTTTTATTAAGAATTCAAATGCTCACTACAACTACCCATAGTTCAACTTCCAGGGAATTTGATGCCCTCTTCTAACCTTCAGAGGTCATATAAATAAAGTTATATGGAATGCTTTTCAGCACTATGTTAAGTGTCCTGTAGTACCTTTGAGTGTGCTACTGGTGCCCTTAGAGTCTAGATTGTAAGGTCTCCTGGAGCTGGAGTTAGGGCAGTTGTGGGTCACCTGACCTGTTCCTGAGAAGCAAATGCGGGTCTTCTGAAGGAGAAGCAGACCTTCTGGACTCCAGAGCCAACTCCCCAGCCTGGCACTGTGGGTTTTAGGGTTTCTGTTGTCTTATCAACTTCTCTTGAACCTGACTTTCTTGGTTCATTGGCTCCCAGTGCTTGCTGACATCAGGCGAGTGGACTCTTGTCCTTTCCAATGAGCAGCTCTTACTGTCTTGGATCCTTTGTTGTATTTTTCAGTTTGCAGTTGGTTCCTGTCAACCCGAACTAGTCATATTTTTTTGTCAGCAGTATTTTGATTGACTGAAGGAGGAACACCAAGCTATGAGATTTTGGCCTAGCTACTAAAGTGATCCCTGGGCCGAAGCTGGTGGATTTCTTCAGCATATTGCTGTACTGTGCATCGGAACTCATTCAAGCTGAGGACTGTAAGAGCTGCACCATCAGTATCTGGAGTTGAGTGGTCCTCCTCTTCCTCATAGTGGCCCAGCACTTGCCTTTCCAAGGCAGGTATTTTGCTGATCTGAGGTGGCAGATCATTGCTGCAAACTTCAGCATTCCTCCTATGTTTCCATCCACATTTTCAACATCATCATCGATGTGCTGATGATCAGTGCCTGCAGTAGGCCCCCCCATATACCAAATCATGACACGCCCCTTGATCAGGGACAGCAAGGCACACTTACCACATACTTCCACACAGAGTTTCCGAGGCACCAGAGCCCAAGCATTGTCAGGACCACAAAAGTCATGGGGCATAAGCTTAAAGAAACACCACCAACTCTCTGAGAGAGAAAAAATTCAATGAGGTGATGGCAACCTGCCTGATTCTACAACACATGTCACCCTGGGGGGACGGCTCCCACCACCAAGGGAAAGCCCTGAAATTCATGCAGCCAGGCCTGGAAAGATCTTCACTCCTTCCCTGCTTCCTAAGGAGAGTTTCTGAGCCTCTACACTCTACCTTCACCTCCTCCTCACCTTCATCTAAGCTCCAGGAGGAGGAGGAGAAGAATTCCAGATGGGGGCAGAAGACGTGCTCTGTGCTGCCAGCCAAAGAGGACCCATCCTCCCTAGCTCTCCCATCTGGATTGTCCTGTGACTGACTCCCTCATGGGCAGCAGGTTGGAAATCTGCTTATAGAATTTCTTACAGTCTAAGATTGTGTTATACAGTAGCCCGAGTGCACATGTCCACCCATCTCAATTTCTATACACCATCTCTCCTGGACCATACAGAATGAGTCTACAGTTGACACAGACAGGAATATGTCCTCCTGCAGTCCCCAAGAGGAGCTCTGGGGATCCCTGCCAGCAGCTAAGAGTATAACTCTCACAGGTTCCTCTTCTGGGGAAACCTTGCAAAAAGAGACCGTCATGGAGGAAAAACCCATCGCACAGGAAGAGGCCATAATTCAGGAAATGGCCATCATCCAAGAACTGACCATTACTAATGGCCAGCCTCAGGATGCATACCAGGTCTCCCTGGTAACCAGCATCACCACTCGAAGGGGGTGAAGAAGACAATCATGAACTGTCTCTGAAACCTGTGCTGCTGCCTGCCACCACCGAAGAGAAGTCAACTGGCTGGGAGGAAAAGGGATCATGGAGTCACCCACAGGACCAAGTAGGTGCACGTCCTCCTTCATTTTATCCATACTCCCTCTTGTCCTTTGTGACAAATGATGAGTGTGCCCACTTGTGGCACACATAGGACCTTAACAATCTATGGCTTCAGAAAGGACAATTCCTAGAAACCCACAAAGGCGTTTGATGGTTGACCCATAAGTTGACATCAGAGATGCTGATCAAAGCAGGGAGAGGAGGAGCTGGAGGCACGGCCAAGGGAAGCAGGGAGTCCTTGGAGAAGGACTGGAGTTCTACGGCCCTGCAAGGCCAGCCCAGTAAGTCCTGTGTATATCCAAGTCACTACGAGCCTCCTTTTGTGTCTTTCTGTTTGGAGTCCTGAAGAGAGCAGCCCCACTCCATGGCTTGTGAGCCCCAACCCTGGGTAAATTTTAGGGGTTGTTTTATGGGAAGTCCTTTGCTTTGCTCCCTGTTTCTTGTAGGGAGCACCGTCTTCTTCATGCAGTAGACTTCTCTCCCCAGAGAGTGGGAGGCACCCTAGTCAGCCTGACTTACCTGCCCCAAAATGACTTCCCGGGTTGACAATGAGGACTTCAAGTGCTCCTGTGACAGGAAATGCTTAATTTCCCTATGGAAACTCAGAACGCTGGGTGGAGTCTATATCAAAGTGGATATAAGCAAGAATCAAGGCCAATCTTTTTCTTTTTTTCTTTTTTTCAATAAAAAAGAAAAGTAAAAATCCATGGAAGAAAACTATCTGCAATGAGCACAACTCTCTTTTCTTTAGGAAAGTCAGATGGCTGGTGTGTGTGTGTGTGTGTGTGTGTGTGTGTGTGTGTGTGTAAGTTTTTGGAGAGGGATTAATTAGCATTAGCAAACCAGATGTGGCTGCAGACAGGGTGGGGTAAGACTAGATGTGACCTAAAAGCCCTCTCTTCCCACCCCACCCACTCAAGAGGATTGTCCTGAGTTCTACCAACCAGGTGGGCTCCTGGAGGAGGTCAGTGGTGAAGAAAGCCAGTTTGCTTTTTGCAAGCCTATCCCATGCTGGGTAGGAGAGACCAATGTGACTGGAAAAAGTCTGGCCAAGGATGCTGAGAAAAGTCCCAAGACATCTGAGTGAATGCATCACGCTGCCCTGCTTCCCACAGAGCCAGGGAGTACAGGTGGACTTTTGCTGCCCACAAGCACCAAGAGATCTGGTGACTACTAGAGCATAGTAGGTCACAGCTCAAAGCTCTGGAGCAGCCAGCAGGGATGGGACCCATTCAGTCATAAGGGAGAATAAGGTTAGCCAAAGGAAGATCTGAAAAAGCTCCTAGGGTGCTCTATGCCTTCTATCCTAACTGGGTTCATTCCTTGGAAAGCGTGGCAGTCCCAACCTCACTTCCTGAGTGGGAGACCAACACAGCAGACCACAGGCTAATCACCTGGGAACAGTCAAGGTTGATCCCTAAGCCTTGTTCTTAACAACTTTTGTGCAGCCCCTGCTACCTCAGGGAGCCTTCCCTGCATCCCCGGGGTCACGACGAATACAGTGTGGACACTCACCCTGGAAGCCGAGGCCAAAGAAGCGATTCTGAAGCACCCAGGGGTAGAAGTGGAGAGGGTCGCAATGCTAAGCGCTGAAGAGAGTGAAGGGGTTTCTGGGAGGAGGAGACCAGCCGGTGTGCCGGGTGCACTAACAGCAGAGTGGCCTAGGGAGCACCAGCTCCGGCAGTCCATAAAGCTAGTGGCCCGCGTCCGAGCCGCGGTGGCAGAGAAGCCACTCACGAAGGCAGTCTCAGCCGCACTGAGGTGAGGGTAGTTGAGCGCCGTGGGCCTGAGCGGTTCTTCTGAGATGGCCATAGCCAGAGAATAGGATCCCGCGTGCCCCACTGCCAGGACTCCCGCCGGTGCCACCATCCTTGGCCACCAAAAACTCTATGGTGAAACCCTGCTTGCCCGCAGGCAGGAACACCGTCGCGGCCACCAAAGCGAGGGGCGTGCGAGATTCATAGAAGCACTACGTTGGGCAACTGCGCACCGCCTGGAGTGTGGTCCCTGTGGCCTCCGTGGTAGCTCTGAGCAACCGCCGGTGCGCGTGCTGCGCGTGCTACAGCGAAAGTCTCCTGGGGAACCTCCTCCCGCCGCCGGACCCACCCCGCCCCGGATCCTCCCAGATGAATTAGAGAATACTTGCTCAGAGCTCCCTGGTTGGCTGCCTCGCTGCTGCCCAAGATAGGGAGGGGCGATGGATTGCGGGTAGTGAAGTGGTTCCCCAGTCCGAGGCAAAAACCGGACTGGACTATTGATGCATGATCTAATATCTATCCTACTCTGCTCTCTGAAACTTAATTCTCTGACTCTCCGCCCTTTAGCCTCAGCGGCAATTAAGTCTGAAGGTGACACCTGCAGAGCCTGGGCTTGAGGGAAAAGAGCAATCAATCACTCTTCTAGCTTGAACCGCAGTTGAACCTGCTCCCTTCGTCCTGGATGTCCTGAATTCAATTCTAAGAGAACTTGGATCCAAGCTGAGGAAGGCTGTTTGGAGTCCAGTCTAGATTTTCCGGAGAACTTGGTCTGCCTGCACCTCAGGAAAGGGAGCTCTTCTGTTCCTCCACCTTTGGCCTCTGGATCCCTACTCTGAAGCTGAGGTGATGTTCCTGAAATTTCGCGTTTAATGGATATTTAGGGGAATACTGCTTCAAACAGGACATGCATTCTTTTCCCAGGGGCCAGGTTCGCACTGTCCGGGGAGGAGCCACAGAACCCAGCTCTCCACAGCTCTCCCTCAGCATTTCGGGGTGCTCTGGTGCAGCGGGTTTGCCAGGTCCCCGCGGGCCTCAAATGCTGAGCGATTTCCTTTCCTCCGGCTCCAATATTTGATGACAAGGCCAGCATGGAGTCTTTGGGTCCCTGTTTCCTATATTGGAGCTGTCCTTGGCTGTACACTTGGCTCTTGAGAGGACAAGGGTGGCAGTGGCCACCTGGCCTCTTGGACATGCCACCTGTGACCTGTTACTAGCTACCCCTGGACAGTAGAACATGTCCTTTTCAAAATCTCCACCCCAACCTTCCAGGGTGTTGGGGCTAAACGGGCTCTGAGTTAGAGGGTCCTGACCCAGGAAGTCCATGTTCACCCATGGCAGGGAGGAGACCTAGAAGAATTCTGCTTTCTAATCGCTGCCCCGTGAGTCTGGCTGGCCAGAGCACAGCCTGAGTGCTCACCTGAGAGCTGGGCCTCCTGAACCCGGAAGGGGAGTGGAGTCTACCTCTTCTACAACACTGGACACTCCAGGCCAGGTCCTGGCAGCGGCCTGCAGGAATGCCTGGAGCCTTGGACCCTAAGAGCTCTGGGAGCCCTAGCAGGTACAAAGTAGGTTAAAGTCTATTTTCCACTCAACTGCTGCGAAAAGCCCTCACCCCATCCCCACCCCCTAACCCCACAAGCTGGTACCATTCCAGGCCCTCTTGGGCAAAGTAGGGAGGAAGTGGCAAGAGGAGGCTGCCTTCTCATTCTGGACTACCTAGGGCTGGCCACTTGGGCTTCCCACCTTTTACCTGACCAGCACTCTGTGCCCTGTCTCTGGATTTCTGCTGCCCCTATGAAACTTTCCCCACTCCCAAACCCTGTACCTGTCAATGACTGTCTCCCTCCACCTCCTGCTTTCTCTGTCCATGAATTCCCCATTATCCTTAATAATGTAGTAAAGGATGGCCTTGAACTACACTCTGTCAAGTGAGCTATGTTTCCGGCCCATTAGAGCAGATCTGTAGATCCTTGCAGTTTGTTATATGGGTTCCTTTAAAAAAAAAACTAGAAGAAGGGATGAAGAGATGGCTCAGTGGTTAAAAGCACCAACTGCTCTTCTGAAGGTCCTGAGTTCAAATCCCAACAACTACATGGTGGCTCACAACCATCCATAATGAGATCTGACGCCCTCTTCTGGTGTGTCAGAAGACAGCTACAGTGTACTTACAATTAAAAAAAAAAACTAGAAGAGGAAGAGGAGAAAGAGGACTGAGGAGGAGGAGGAGTTAGATGACCCACACATGTAACCTCAGCACCCAGGAGGCTGGAGCAAGATAATCTCAAATCCAGTCACAGAGGGAGAGGAGAATCACTTGTACAGTTTTAAAACACACTTCATCATACTTTTTCATCAATTGAAAGCATATTTGCCTCTCATTAAATATTCACCATTGGATATTTTTATTCTTTATAAAGTTTCACTGCATTGAGTTGTTTGTGTGTGAATTGTGGGATCACACCCATCCATGTGTCTGGCAGGTGCATGTGCATGTGTGTGTGTGTGTGTGCATGTGGATGTGGGTGTGGGTGTGGGTGTGTGTTGGGGATGGAGCCCAAGGCCTTATGCATGCTAGCTTAAGTATTCTACAATTGAGCTATGTTGCTACCTCTAAATCAGGCCCCTAGCTATATCTTATTGCATATCCATCTTTCTTTTCTATATAAATTTCCAGAAGTGTCTTTTCAGACATAATTGTCTTTGGACTCTGCAGCATCAAACACTTGCAATTGCCCTGTCTTTCAAAAATCCTTAGAAATCCCTGTCCCTCATTTCCCAAAAGAGCCTGTACCCGGGCCCACTGCCCTGAGTGTTGCTCCTTCATGGTATCCATCACAGTAGACATCCATCACTGTGTCCTTTTCCTTAGTCTAATTCTCTTTTCAGTCCACTCAATT
>NW_022196903.1:78694967-78696960 GCF_008632895.1 Mastomys coucha
TGCTGGAGTTAAAGGCATGTGTCACCACTCCTGGCTCCACTTCATTGTTTGATTCAGGGTCCTACTGAGCTTTGAGTTCACTAATTTTTCTAGACTGGTTTGGTCAGCAAATCTTGGGGATCTTCCTATCGCTACTTCCCTAGTTTTGATAGTTTTCAATGTCAGTTTGCCACAACTAAAAATCTCTTGAGAACAGGGCCTTAATTCAGAAATCCTCTAGCTGCCTCTCTGTGAGAATTATCTTGACTGGTGAGGACTGGGGAAGACTCTGTGAGTAGAGATGGTTCCAGGTCACTAGGGCAGCCCTGGAGCCTCCTAAGGAGAGTGATTCTATCACTTTCTGACCTTCGAGTCTTTGGGTCCCCTGAGGATAGAACTAGAGAGCTCTTAGAACAAGCTGAAAGCCTCTGCATTCAGAGGACGTGAGAAAGTCTCGCCACCTTGTGGAAACACGTGGTACTACTCCTCCCTGAACTCGCACTCTGTCATGGAGAGAGGCAGGGTGACCCTACTGGGGTTTGGATTGGTGCTAGCTGCTCCATACCGCCTGTGAAAATAGAAAGAGGCCTTGGAGGAACTCATGAGTTTCCAGTACCAAAGGGTACACTAGATTAGCCCACCTACTTGCAGAAGACAATACAATACCAATACCTTATGCAGCCAGGCCTTTCTTGAAGAGAGGTTTGCAGAAAAAACAGAATGGAAAAAAAAACAGGCATTTCTTTGTCATAAGGAAACAGAAGCTCAGAGAGGGGATGTGGACCTGCTCAAGACAAGCATGGAAATGTCTAGGCTCTGGAATCTTATGTGTTCTCCTCCTGGTCTGAGAGAAGCTATCCAGATGGAACCTCTCTCTTCAGCCAACCCTGGAGAGGCTGACACAGGAGCAGTGCAGTGTGTGAGATCTTGACACAGGGCAGCAAGGGCAGGGCACCTGGTCCCTTAGAGAGAAGGCTGTGTGTGTGATGCCACAAGGCAGTAGTGGAGGTGGTAATGTAGCTCAGTTGGAAGTGCTTATCCATGCATGAAGGACTGGCCTCCATTCCCACCACTGCATGAACCTAGGCATGGTTGTGCATGCCTATAATCCCAGCCCTTGGTTGGATGTAGGAGGATCACAAGCTCAGGGTCATTTTACAGTTTGAGGCCAGCTTTAGCTACAAGAGGCCTTGCCAAAAATGAAAGAGGCAACAGGGTTCCATCGATCCTGGGGCATTCCGTGCCAAACACAAACACTAGCCTACTCAGCACTCATGATGAACCTTTTGGATGGGTGTTATGATTTATTTAAATGTGTTGTAATAAACAGTCTTTTCAGAGGCACAGAACTTGCTATGGGTTACAGCTTATAAGCAGCACCCAGGGGTCTGAACTCAGCCATTTCCATTCCAGAGAGGGTAAGGACTCGACAGGGAAAGGCAACAGAAGTCACCTGACCCCTTCTTCCACCTTGGGGAATTCTGCAGGACCTGGACAACTGTGGCATACCCTGAAAAAAGGACAGGCCCCACCTTTCCATGCTTCACAGCCCTAGTGTGCCATCTGCTGGGCACAAGGGGGGGTCAGCAGGTTCTTTTAACAAGCAGATGCAGATCAGGGCTGTCATTTTGATGTTTGTTTGTTTGTTTGTTTTTGATGGCCGGGGACTGTATGGCCTTTGTCAAAGTTGTGCCAAGAAGCTAGCTGCAGACCAGTCCCTGTGTGGAGCTTTCAGCCCATGACTGTGGACCACACAGGATCCAGATCCATCAGCACTTCCTGCATGGATCCTGGCTCTTCTTTCCTGAAGGCCTGTCGGTCCTGAGTCTGGGCCACAGCAGACCAAGGACCACAGGGACAGTGTCAACAGGGCTTGTCATGGGAGCTGGGACCTCTTCACAGCACTGCCAGGGGGACAAAGTGTAGAAGTGGGAATCAAAGTATTCACTGGTCAGCGCTGTCTGCTGTGTGTCGGGCGCTGAGGACTGATACTCATTGATCGGTCTTAGAACCC
>NW_022196903.1:78697497-78698186 GCF_008632895.1 Mastomys coucha
GATTGGAAGGTGTCCTTTTGCAGCAAGCTCAGCAGTTTCTGGGCTGAAGTCCCACAATCCACCAGCTCTCCCTCCGACTTCAACTTCTGCAGCCTGCTCCTTAACTCAGGGTCCATGGATGTTTCCCGAGCCAACTGCTGCATGTCAGTGTCCAGGGGACCTGGTGGGAGGAAAGCACAAAGATAGGAACAGAGGTTGTAGGTCCCTGCTGTCCCTGCTGTGTGTGGAGAGTAGCGCTGAATCAGGATGGCCCAAGGCTCTATTACATTGCCTGTTAATCTTTTCTTTTTTTCAGTTATGTTCTCTATATATATATTCTTGAACTTCGGTATCTTCCTACTTTAGTCCTCCAGTGCATGGATCGCAGGTAAGGACTGCCATACTACATACTACGTTATAAACTTTGGATGCAAAGCTAAAGCATGGTGTAAAATGAAGCTCATCATCTCTTGTCCAGGTAACACCTCTTCCTGACTTTCCCATTTTACTAACAGATAAGTAACCCTGGAGGCTCCCCACTCCACCTATAGCCAAAGACTAGGTGACACCATCAGCATCTTCAAACCCTGACAAGCAGTTAGGTGCATGTTGCAACCTTGGTTTTCTCCTTATTTCAAGACCTCCTCTTAGTCCTCTGATAAGTTCATCTGGAGGCGCTTTGCTGGGCCTACACAGCTTCTCAAAACCCC
>NW_022196903.1:78700769-78701960 GCF_008632895.1 Mastomys coucha
GTCCTTGCCTGTGTAGGGCTTGTGGTCCCCTTGCACTCTGATCAACAGAACCCTTCTCTGGAAGAGCATAGCAACTCCCCCAGGTGATGCTAGGCAGACCGAACCAGGAAATGAAGAGCACACACAGGGGAAGAGAAAGGCTGAGAATCTCAGAACAAGACCCATCTTCAGTGAAAGCACTTGGTTCCTTGCGACCCGAGTACAGCAACCTTATTCTGTAACCTGTGTCGTGCACCCCGGAGACCACTTTATAATCTCAAATGGGAAAGAAAAGAATCTCAGTACTTGGGAAATGTCGGAGGAGGACAGGAGTGAGAAACATGGAGATTACTTTGGTCCATTTGTAGTACAAGGTGAGCTTAGAGTCCATCGAAATTACAGACAGGCAGGCTAGCAGCTAGCCCCTCTTTGTTTCAGAAAGTTCGAGTGGTAGGCCTAGTGACCTAGCTTTTACTCAAGTCTTTTTTTTTTTTTTTTTTAAATTGGATTAGTCTTTTGTCCCAGGCCAATGAGATAGGAGACCTAGAGGCATGCAAATCCTATAAGCCTGTAGGAGAAGAGAATCTGAATGTGTCTCTATAGGTTTTTTAAAAACCACTGTCTTGCGGCCACCTTGGCCATTAATGCCAACAATTTCACAGTATTATGTTAGGTAGGTGTTCCAATGCACTGCCCCCCACCCCATCCCCATTGTTGGTATGAGGTGAAGCAGGGACCCCAGCAAACCACTAACACGGTGCTGCTATGAACCGCCACAAGGTGGCAGTAGAACATCTGCCAGATTCTGACTGGTTGCATGGCCAGCAACCTTTCTGTCTTCCTTACTGGCAAAGGTTGGTGTCTCCATGCTCTCCAAACCTTCCTCCCCATTTCCTCCCAATGGGACTATCAGGGAGCACTGGATGTATATGTCCTTATTGCTTACCACAGGGACAGCAAGGAAAACTGGATGCACAGCGTCTCACTGGCTCCTACAGGGCCAGCACGGGGCACTAGCTGCACAGATCCTCAATGCCTCTCACAGGGCCAGCAGAGAATACTTACATCACAGGTCCTCATTGCTGTGCATAGGGGAGGAACTCAGTGCTCAGGCTAGCTCCAGATGTGAGTCACAGGAAATAACTACTGCACATATGGATGCCCAGTTTTCTTCTCTCCAACAGAGAGGACTTCTGATTCACGGGAAATATG
>NW_022196903.1:78703432-78713856 GCF_008632895.1 Mastomys coucha
AAAAAAAAAAAAAAAAGATTTTTCCACCTTAATTTTTGAGACGGTATGCCAGTGATCTCAGGCCAGCAAGCTCCCACTTCTGCCTCTCTTGCCCTACAGGCTAAGGATAACACAATGAAGCTGCCTTATCTGGTTTCCCTGGGTCCTTTTGTTGCACTGTGACACTTTACCCAACACCTGTCACCCTAGCCCCAGAGATCTGATACCTCAAAATATTTAGAATGTGCTGGTCCTTTTCCAGTCAGGATTCTACTCAACCTAGAACTTACTCTTGCTTACAATGGCCTTGAACAAAATTTTGACACTTGACAGGGCAGAGTGGTTTTTAATTTCATGTATCTCTTTCCATCAATTGTAATTTTATGTTGTTTTATGTTTGTCACTTAAGGCCATATTCATGTTACACGAATCCTTCAAACCCAGTTTAAGAAAGAGCAGGTGACACCTGCCAGACTGGAATTTGTTCATGTACAAGAAGGGGGAGAGAGAGAGAGAGAGAGAGAGAGAGAGAGAGAGAAAGAGAGAGAGAGAGAGAGAGAGAGAGAGAGAGAGAGAGAGAGAGAGCCTCACCAGGGGCTCCATGTCCCTGTGCATGGATGGCAAAGAATCATCAGGATGTGAGGCCAGCTCTTCAACCTAGGCTGGCCAGAGACTCCGTGAAGTCCTTGATTTTGTTTGTTAGCTAGCCTGGTCTAGTGCCACAGGCCAGCACTGAGAAATGAACTTTCCCTGAGTTGTGCATTGTGGGTTGGGGAGCATGGGGTCCTATGGTGCTCTTTCTGCCCCTGAGTAGAATAGGACACCCCTCTCCTCTCAGATTAGGCAGGAAAAAAAATGCCTGTCCTAAGAGGACTTAGTGTTGCTCAGGAAACAGAGAAGATAAGAAACACAAATGTGTCTCACAGAGGCAGAAAACACCATAGGGACAGTATGTTGAACTCAGCAGATAGCCCAGCAGGATTACTATACCAGGAACCTTGTCCTGTGTTCAAATTAGGGGAGACATTTGATTGGAGAGACCATCCATGTCTGTCACACGGGCTTCTGTGTGCCTCATGCTGTGACAGATGTTGGCACACTCTAGGGAGAACACACAGGAGGTGACACCTTAGCAATGTGACAGTGGAGGGACAGAAAAGCCTCCTGGAAGCTCTTTCAAAGGATGTCCATGGCTGCTAACCCAGGCAAGAGCATGCAATTGGCAAATACACAGAGAAATGCAAGGAACCTTTGGATTTGTCCAGCTGAGTGCAGACTCCAGGTAGAGGTCCGACTCTGGCATGAGACAGGGCCACAGAAAGGTGCTGCCACAACATGAAGGTCTCCAGTTTCATCCTGGTCGCAATGGGCATTACTACCTCATGGTGTGACATGTGGTGGTGAGTGAGGGATTATGTTGCCAACGTGAGTGGTGGCCTTGAAGGAACAAACATAGGGAGGCAGGAGGTGAGTTATTAGAGGGCAGAATTGGTGGAGAGAGGGCACAGCTGCCCCTGGAGTCACCCCACAGCTGTGGTTTTCACAAGTGTTGTTTTGAGTTTGTTTTGAGGACTCAAGCAGTCTAAGCTGTGATGGCTTTTGTGGGGTTGGGATAAGAGTCTTGTAAAAGGTTAGCAAGAGGCTGCTGTGTAATGGAGTCCCACATGGACATGTGCAGGCCTCATTCTCAACCTAGGAACCCATTTTGGGGGCAGGTGGGACAGGCTGACTAGTGAGGCTTCTCTGGGGAGAGAAGGCTAACTCCTGAACAAGACCATGTTCCCTGCAAGAAACAGATAGCAAAGGACAGCCATGCCCCATAGAATGTGATGGGACATGTGTGGCTGTAGTCACGCCCCATGGAACGTGATGGGATGTGTGTGGCTGTAGTCACCCCCCATGGACCGTGATGGGATGTGTGTGGTTGTAGTCACGCCCCTAGAATGTGATGGGACATGTGTGGCTGTAGTCACAACCCATGGAACGTGATGGGATGTGTGTGGCTGTAGTCACAACCCATGGACCGTGATGGGACATGTGTGGCTGTAGTCACAACCCATGGACTGTGATGGGACATGTGTGGCTGTAGTCACAACCCATGGAACGTGATGGGATGTGTGTGGCTGTAGTCACAACCCATGGAACGTGATGGGATGTGTGTGGTTGTAGCCACAACCCATGGACCGTGATGGGATGTGTGTGGCTGTAGTCACGCCCCATGGAACATGATGGGATGTGTGTGGCTGTAGCCACGACCCATGGAACGTGATGGGATGTGTGTGGCTGTAGCCACAACCCATGGAACATGATGGGACGTGTGTGGCTGTAGCCGCACCCCATGGACTGTGATGGGACATGTGTGCCAGTCCTTTGCTCTCTGTTTACCCAGGCTGGGGGGACAGGGCATGGGGCTCCTGTTCCACATACAGCTTTAGGGCACTTTCACAGCTCAGCCCTCTCCTCTGAGCCAGACCCAGTGAAAAGCAGCCCTTCCTGCCTGGGTTCTTACCTGGACAGATCCATGCTGAGGTGGACAGCTCCTCCTGTGCAGGAGGCGGGGCGGGGGGGAGTCTTGTGACCACACTGGCTCCTAGATATCTGGCCTGGCTTCGCTGAGGGGCTGTCTAGTTCGCAACCAATGCAACCCCCAGCACATGGTTCACAAGCCAGTGAGCTGGGCTGGTCCTCTTCAGCACTTCAAGGCAGAAAAACACAGGAAGGAGGCTCTTTGTGACTTTGAAACACACAGGACTTATGTGACTGACCCTGCAGTGCCTTAGCACCCCACTGGTTCCCCCAAGGACTCCCTGCTTCCCTTGGCCATGCCTCCAACTCCTCCTCTCCCTGCTTTGATCAGCTTCTCTGCAGTCCTCTTCTAGCTCCACAAGCTTCAGGGATTTCTATAGAATCAGTCCTTTCTGAAGTGACAGATTGTTAAGTTCCTGGGTGTGCCACAAATGGACACACTCATCATTTGTCACAAAGGACAAGAGGGAGTATGCATAAAATGAAGGAGGACATGCACCCACCTGGTCCTGTGGGTGACTCCATGATCCCTTTTCCTCCCAGCCAAGTTCTTACAGGAAGCTTGACTTCTCTTCGGTGGTGGCAGGCAGCAGCACAGGTTTCAAAGACAGTTCATGACTGTCTTCTTCACCCCCTTCCAGCGGTGATGCTGGTTACCAGGGAAACCTGGGTATGCATCCTGAGACTGGCCATTAGTGATGGTCAATTCCTACGTGATTTTTTTTTCTTCCATGATGGTCTCTTTCTGCAAGATATCCCCAGAGGAGGAACTTTCGAGGGTTACACTCTTAGGTGCCTGCAGGGATCCCCAAAGCTCTTCTTGGGGACTGCAGGAGGACATATTCCTGTCTGTGTCAACTGTAGACTCATTATTGTCTGCTCTAGGAGAAAAGGTATATAGGATTTAAAGGTGGCTGGACACGTGCAGTCAAGCTACTCTATAACACAATCTCGGACTGTGAGAAATTCTGTAAGCAGATTTCCAACCTGCTGCCCATGAGGGAGTCAGTCACAGGACAGTCCAGGTGGGAGAGCTAGGGAGGATGGGTCCTCTTTGGCTGGCAGCACAGAGCATGTCTTCTGCCCCCATCTGGAATTCTTCTCCTCCTTCTCCTGGAGTTTAGATGAAGGTGAGGAGGAGGTGAAGGTAGAGTGTAGAGGCTCAGAAACTCTCCTTAGGAAGCAGGGAAGGAGTGAAGATCTTCCAGGCCTGGCTGCATGCATTTCAGGGCTTTCCCTTGGTGGTGGGAGCCGTCTCCCCTGGGTGACATGTGTTGTAGACTCAGGCAGGTTGCCATCACCTCATTGCATTTTTGCTCTTTCAGAGGCTCGATGATTTCTTCAGGCTTCTGCCCCATGACTCTCATGGTCCTGACAATGCCAGGGCTCTAGTGCCTGGGTAACTCTCTGTTGAAGTAGATTGTATGCATGCCTCATTGTCCCTGAGCAAGGGGCATGTCATGGTTTGGTGGATGATGGGCCTTTTGCTGATCATCAGCAGGTCGAAGGTGACATTGAAAATATTGGTTGAAACATAAGGAGGAATGTTGAAGTTTGCAGCCATGATCTACCACCTCACCTGATCCTTTGTTGTGTTCTTTCCACGCAAAAGACCTGCCTCCGAAAGGCAAGTGCCCGGCCACTGTGAGGAGAGGAGGACCCCTAAATTCCTGATATCAGTGGAACAGCCCTCATATTCCTCAGCTTCAAAGAATTCTGGGGCATAGTAGGACAGCATACCACAGAAATCCACCAGCTTCTGCTCAGGAATCACTTAGCAGCCAGGCCAAAATCGCACAGCTTAGTGTTCCTACTGCAGACAATCAAAACCCCGTTGGCTTTTATGTCTCCATGGGTAATGTGATAGCCACAGCAGCAATGCACTGCTTGTAGAATATGGGCAAGCATCCTCCGAGCCTCCCTCTCCTCTAAAGACCCCCCACCCTTAGATGTGGTATAGTAGCCTTCCCTCTGAGGCGTGCTGCACCACCAGGTAGGTAGTCTCTCTCATCTAGACACATGAAACAGCTTGATAATGTTAGGATGGGTAAGGGATTTCATAATGATGACGTCCTTGTGATAAGTGAGGCGTACTTCTTGGTGTTCCTAAGAAGTTTTACAGCCACACAGGTCAGTGTGCGCACCTGGTAGGCCAGTTTGATCACTGAAAAGTTTTCTTTGCCCAGGATCATCATCATCTTCTAATCATCAGTGAAGTTCTCCTTGACAGAGTAGCAGGTCTCCAGGTCATGCTCCATGATCCTGCCCTCCTTAATATCCAAACTTTAGATAGAACCAAACTTGCAATGAGAAATTTAAAAAAAAAAAAATTAAAAATCAGGCCCAAAAGAATGCTTATACCTACAAATTCCTACATCAAAAAGATAAGAAAATAAAGGTCAGAAATATGTCAGACAACCTAATCTTTGAATGCTTGGGAAGAGAAGAACAAAGCACCCGCTAAAGCAGTAGCCACAAACTATGATGTAGAAGTCAACAGGGACCAACTGCAAACTGTGGAAAGAACACAACAAAGGATCAGAAACAGTGAGAGCTGCTCATTGGAAAAGACAACCATCTTCTCATCTGATCAGCAAGCACCATGAGCCAAGGCACCAAGAAAATGAGGTTCAAGAGAAGTGGATAAGACAACAGACACCCCAAAACCCACAGTGTCCAGGCTGGGGAGCTGGCTCTGGAGTCCAGAAGGTCTGCTGCTTCTGCAAAAAAAAAAAAAAAAAAAAAAAAAAAACCCTGCAATTGGTTCTCAAGACCCAGGTCAATCCCCCAACTCCAGTTCCAGGAGATCCCCCACCTCTGGCCTCTAAGGACACCCATACAGCACACTCAAAGGTACTGTATGTCATTTAAAGTAGTGATAAAGATATTCTATATAATCTTATTTATATGACCTTTGAAGGTCATAAAGGGCATCAATTCCCTGGAAGTGAAACTACAGGTAGATGTAGTGAGAGTTTTGGTTTTTTTAAAAAGCCCAGTTATGTTATGTGCATCTGGATGTTGGCACAGCAAGAGACCAACAGATTGATTGTGTCGCAGGGCTGCTTTCTAACTCTAACATCATGCTGTGTATGTATTTCCAGATGGCTATCAAGCCCTTTCTAAAGGTGATGTATTCTGCTCTGTAGCAAGTCTCTAGTGCTTATGAGTCCCCAAACCTTACTACTGCTGTGCTGGGGTTGAAGTTTGAAGAGGGAGTTGGCAGGACACAGACACAGACATACTACCCATCTAGACATGATCAACTTAACTGTGCCGGCCTGAGGAGAGTCCACCCAGAACAGCTGAGAGTCATGAGACAAAGTGAAAGTCAGGAGAGTCTCATATAGATAGATGCCCACAGTAATTATGAAATTTATGAATGTGAAGGCAGGAGGATTAGCATTTAAAGCCATCTTTGGCTACAAGGTGATGGTGAGGCCAGCCTGTGCTCCAGAAGACCCTGTCTCATGAAACCAAAAAGCAAAAAGATGAAAAATAAAATAAGATAAAATAAAAATATAAAATAAAATAATATAAAAAGTAAAAATATAAAAATATTTTTAAAGTTTTAAAGAAGATTTTTAAAAAGCAAAAGATAACAAAAGAGCAGAAAGGACTGCTTTTGTTTTCTACATGATCTTTGTAGATATGCTTAAAATTTTAATGGTCATTGTTAGACGGGCATAGACACAGGTGAGTGTGACATAACTTTGGTGTGAAGACTGTGGTCAGCCATTTCCATGCACTTGAAGGTAAGCTGATGTCACCTCCCACTACAAGTCATTAATTTTACACATTAAAGGGACCTCACAGGACCCACCCAGAACCAGCTATGTGACAGATACCAAAGGCACTGAGCTGCAGTTTAGCAGAGGTCAAGGAAGTCATTCTCTCTAAATAAAATGTCCATTGTCATCTGGAGGCAGCACCTGTCTCCACATTCCACACTAAGCACTGGCTAGCAAGTCTAACAAGCTAAACCACCAATCAGACACAGGTACTGTCCAGAATGGGCACCAAAGCCCTACTTGCCAGTTCGCCAATCAGATATTTGAGTTTTGAAAGTCACAGAGGATAGACCCTCCCTCCTCAGCAACACCTTGGAAAACAGGGAGGAAACTGAAAAGGGCTTAGTTGCTGGACCATGAAGGTTCTGCTCCCCACTGCCTCTCCACCAACAGATGAAAAGATCGGGATTGGAGGAAGAGTTTTGTTCAAGACTGGGTTTGGATATTTTGGGAGACTCCATGTCAGCATAAAGTCCCCCTCTGCTTTCCCAAACGGACATGTGTTTGGAGGGGTTCTGTAGAATGCTTGGCAGACCATTCCGCCACTAGGCAGTTTTTGTCCCTGGACATGTTCTTTGAGCTCTTTGGCCAGCAGAACCCAAGGGCACAGGCTTGATAATTTTGCTTTCAGTATCATTATTTCCCCCCACCTCCTGTGCCCGATAACACACTAGCTTTAGTGCCACATTCGCCTCCGTAAGACAAAAGATAACCCATGGGATGACAGCTGCAGTCAGAGGGACCCGAGCAGGTGCTATGGTATGTCCCATACCATATGGTATGACAAGCTATGGTATGTCCCACCCAGGAAAGTCCCTCCTGGAAGTACAAAGCTCGCTCTTTTTAGACTTACATTTGTTTTGTCCTCCAGTCCTTTTCAGCTGCCTATTTCCACAGCTAGCAGCAAGGAACGGGATCCGAGCACTGCCTTCGACCCTTGCATGGAGTCGTGACCTATGAAGTGCCTGAGAGATCCTAAGGTAACCAGCTAGGAAGGGGCTTTCTGTTAAAGCAGAGACACATTGGTGTCCTCCCTTAAGAGACCATCCAGTATGGTCTGTCAGTCCTCTGAACAGGAGGTCTTGATGTGACTTGGCCTGTACTTGGAAAGTAAGGGTGTGAACAAAAAAAGAGAAACACAGAAGGGGCGGGGGAAGAGGCAATGTGATCAGGGGAATGTGGTCAAATTTCTTCCTGTACATGTATGGAAATGTCACTGTGAGATTGCTCATATTGTATAGTAAATATAAATTAACATTCCAATATAGTGAAAGGAATAAAACCATATAAAATATGACATTTTAAAACTGAGTAAAAAAATCTAATTAATAATAAAAATAAAAATTCTCCTATTCATGGGGCTGGAGAGATGGTTCAGCAGTTAAGAGCACTGACTGCTCTTCCGAAGGTCCTGAGTTCAAACCCCAGCAACCACATGGTGGCTCACAACCATCCGTAATGAGATCTGATGCCTTCTTCTGGTGTGTCTGAAGACAGCTACAGTGTACTTACATATAATAAATAAATAAATCTTTGAGCTGAAGTGAACAGGGCCAGAGCAACCACATGATGGCTCACAACCATCTGTCCAGCTATAGGGTACATATACATAAAATAAATAAATCTTTAAAAAAAAATTCTCCCAATCAAACTTCAAACCAAGCAAGGACAGGAAGAGAGAGTTCGTCTAAATCCAGAAAACAAAAACATCTAAACTGAAACATAGGAATGTAAAGGAAAACTCACTTTGTTCACATTCAACAATCCACAAAGATCCCAGTGCAGTGTCCCAGCCAGTCCTCAACCAACCAACCGTTCCTGCACTGTAAGGACAAGAGGCAGCCTCAGCCAGAGGCTAAGAGGCCAGGTAAATGACCCCACAGTACTGAGGTCATTTTAAAGTATGTTTTTCAACAAGCAGTAGCATTTTTCAAAGGATAGTGGGCAATATGAGCTACCCAGTGAAGAGCTGTCAATAGAAACGAGCAACGGGGACATCACGGGCTGAGGTTCAGGTCAGTCTGCAGAGTGCTCATCCACTGTGCACAGCAGCTTGGATTTGATGGACAGCAACACATAGACCAGTGTGGCTGTGAGTGTAGAGGCAGGAAGCTCAGGACGTCAAGAGCACCTTCTGTACCTTCACAAGTTCAGTGATAATGAAGGATGTAGGAAACACTGGAGACAGAGTCAGAGACAGAGACAAGGAGTCAGAGGAATGTGTTAAAGCAGGGAGCAAGGCAGCAAGCCTATAATCTGGGCCACTCAGGAAGCTGTGCCAGACTGCTTCAAAGTTTTGGGTTTTTTTTTTAATTTTTATTTTTTATTTCATGTGCATTAGTGTTTTGCCTGTATGAGGGTGTGAGATTCTCTGGAACTGAAGTTACAGTTTTGAGCTGTCATATGGGTGCTAGAAATTGAACCCTAGTCGTCTGGAATAACAGCCAGTGCTCTTAACCGCTAAGCCATTTCTCCAGCCCAGATTGCATCATAGTTAAGCCCAGCTTGAGTGAGTACTACCAGGCCATGCAAAGCAGAGATACACATTAAAGACCTCAGAACAACAAAAGGCCCTGCCCCTAGAGGCATGGTACGTCACATATACGTAATAGGGTGGCAGAGGGGAGAAGCTGCCTATGCTAAGTGTGTTGACCTATGAATGATTAATAGCCTAACACCCCCCTCCAAAAAAAAAGCTAGCCTAAGAAGACCACCAGTTTGTCACCAAGGACCTGGACAAGGAGCTGGCCTGAAACGACTCTGATGCCTGGCAGGCCTGGACAGGTTCCCAGAATGGAAAGGAAGCCAGAGACTGGAAGGACCCCACCAAGCAGGAGTGAGTCCAAGACAGATGGACATTCAGGTGGGCCTGTAGAGGAGTGAACCTGAAATGACCACAACACTTGCATCATAGGGCCCGGACACACCTAAGGAGAATATCAGTCCAGCGGCCAGGCCTGGGGGAGACACACCATACCCAAGATGACCCTTGCCAGGCACCATAATGCATGAGCAGAGCAGAGCACTCCTGAGACCACCTGAAATACCCCCAGACACTCAGAGACACCCCCTCCCCGGGCACCATTAAATGGACCAAGTAGGTGGTGGAGAAATGGAAGAGAAAGAGAAACAGAAGGATGTGGGCAGGACCAAGAGAGGCAGAACTGGAGACTCAAGGGTAGTGAGGAACAGCCTGATGTGAGTAGCTGGTGATGTCACCTGGCATCATTGTAGGGTCCTGTGCTGACACTGAGGGCCATATCTGGGTTCAAGACTGCAGCAGCAGGGATCTGTCACTATACCTAAGAGCAAGCAGATGTCCCTGGTCTGGCTGCCACTGGGGACATGTTGATGTCTGAGAACCATGCAGAACTGGTTCCACTTTTCACCTGGGAATTGTGGGAGAGCTGACCCTAGAGGCCTGAGAGCAGGAGAGCGGACCCTACCCACAGTACTCAGGGGCCCAAACATTGCAGGAGTTGGGGGTTAGTTGTCCCTGAGGATGCTAGCATGGTAGAGCTGGCTCTATCACAGGTGTCCTTGTGGTAGTGTGGATGGGAGAGAGGTACACTCCTCTGTACTTAGCCCTCACCATCTGCAGCAGGTAAGAGACCTGGCCCTGGGGACACGAGAACAGGAGAGCTGGCCCTGTCTCTCACCAGCTGCAGTGCTTGGAAGAGCAAGAACTGCACCTCACCTGGGTAGCACAGCAGAGCTGGACCTAGATGTGGGGATTGTGGGTAAAATGGCCCAGAGGGCATGAGTGTGGATGAGCTGGCTCTTGTCCGCCATGCAGCAGTGACTTCCACCCTAGTCTGTAGCCACCTATAGCATGCAGGAGAGCTTCTCTGGGCTCATGAGAGCAGGAAAGCTGGCCTTGCCTCCCACCTGCTGCCAAAGGTGGGAGAGCAGGCCCTGCACCTTGCCTGGTCAGCATAGTAGAGTTGGCTCTGGGTGTGGGGGATGTGGGGGATCGGCCCTGCTTCTTGTCTGCTGGGCACTGGAGCATAAGAAGCAGAGACACCCTCCTCCCCTCTTTCATCATCTATGGCAGATGAGAAAGCTGGCCTCAGGATTGAGTGGGAGAACTGGCCATGTCCCTAACTGGCTGCAGCACTCAGGAGGGTA
>NW_022196903.1:78713866-78713969 GCF_008632895.1 Mastomys coucha
TCTTGTCCGCCATGCAGCAGTGACTTCCACCCTAGTCTGTAGCCACCTATAGCATGCAGGAGAGCTTCTCTGGGCTCATGAGAGCAGGAAAGCTGGCCTTGCC
>NW_022196903.1:78714224-78716977 GCF_008632895.1 Mastomys coucha
CCTAACTGGCTGCAGCACTCAGGAGGGTAGTCCCTGTACCTCACCTGGGCAGCGGGGTAGGGCTGGCACTGCTTGTGGGGGTTGAGGGTGAGCTGGCCACATGAGCATGGGAGCATGAGAGCCAGCAGGCTGATAATCCCCCACCAAATCCAGGGTTTTCAATCGATCCATCCCAACATCTATCAGTGAACTGCTGGAGTACACTAAGAGGCTGGTTCTACAGATCCAAAACCACAGGACCCCCATGACTCAGGGCAAGAGCAGCATATCCAAGAGGAGTCCCAGTGAGGTTCCATATCAATGGAGTAGCAGAAGCCAGAGGCCTTACACGGATCACGAGTCATTACAGTGAACATCTACAAGCAAAGGAGTGTGGACAAAAGGGAATCTTATGGGCACACTGACACACTACAGCTTCCTGGAGACTTTTTAATGTCTGTTGCAGGGAAAGGATGCAAGGGTGGAGGGCAGGTATGAGGGGAAGGGGAGAAGAATGGGGCTGGGGTACATGATGTGAATGAAGTTCACAAAAAAAATAAATAAAACTTTTTACAATCTAAATAAAACACAACTTAACAAAAAAGCCAATTCAACAATGTGATTTTATTTCCAATATAGGAGAAATATTGCCACGATTAAGGGGTGTAGGAGGTTAGCGTTAGAACTGATCCAGGCGGCCTTTCTTTCTCTTCAGTGCAGGGCCATCTACCTTGGTTTCTGAGGGGTGCCTGGTCCATGCTGCATGGAAGTGAGACATCCAGGTGACCCACAATGCTAACAAAGAGCTGGGATCACATTGTCAGCCCTCCAATTAGAATCTACTCAGATCCACTCAGTAGTAATAAGATTCCCCAATACTTGGCCTGCTGGGCTCTGTCAACCACCCAGCATCCATTGAAGAACTCCCAGGTGTTCTCAGCATTATCACCCTGTCTGAGTCTTCTAAGTCTTACCTGCCAGGATGCTCATGCAGAAAAGAGTTCAGGCCTTCCAAAGGGCTACCTGGGGCTTAAGTCGACTTTGGACTTCTTCATCACTATTTTTAAGGATAGATGCATGTGCACTCATACATAATATGTTTTACTTGTGTACTTGTTCATGTGTGCGCTTCTGTACATGCACATGAGTGTTCAACTTTATGTGAGTGTAGTGCGTGTATACACATGTGTTTCAGTCTCAAATATCAATTTACAGGTGCCGAACACCTGAACTTTTGGACACGGGCATTCTCAAGGCCATCAAAGTTGAAATGCACCTGTCTAGCTGGATGGTGGTGGCACATGCCTTTAATCAGAAGGAAGAAGAGAGGATCTTGGTGATTTCTGGGCCAGCCTGGTCTACAAAGTGAGTTATAGGATAGTCAGAGCTCAATATAGAAATGTCTCAAAAAAAAAAAAAAACATGAAAAAAAGGGAGGTGTATCTGTCTTCATGTCAAAGTGCTAGGTGACAAGCTCCAGCCAGCATGCTGACTCTTTCCCCTTGCATTCTGGGGAATAAACTCAGATCTCACATGGGAAGCACTCACTGCATGCACAGAAAGAGTCCCAGTCTTGTGCTTCTAAATCCTCCCAGGCTGAAGATGTCACACTCTTGACCTGCAGCCCAGCCAACTCTCATTAAGGACCTGAGGACCAGGAACAGCAGGGTGTCTATGCAACTTCTTCCAGGGACATTTCCCTGGGCAGTCCAAGTAGGAAAGGTATTTTGTTCCTTAATTATGGCATGCATAGAAAAAAAAGGAAGGACAGGGTGTTGCTACAGAGTGGCCACAGGGAGGCAGGATAACATCAGTTTCTGACTATTGCAGGGCTAAAAAATTGAAACTTGAGAGGGGTTCCTTCTGAAGTCTGGCTTCTCTGTCCTTCCTGGCTAAGAAATGATTAGTCCTACCATGAGAACTTTCTGAAACAAAGAAGGACTAGCCGCTAGCCTGCCTGTCTGTAATTCCGATGGACTCTGGCACACCTCATACTAAAAATGGATCAGCAGTTTCTGTCTGCACCAGAAGCTCATCCTCTGCCACAGCGCTCCAAACCTAAATACTGCCAGGAGAGAGCAGATCTCTCAAATTCCTGGCCCAAGAGGGACATTCACAGAGACATCAGGACATAGGAACCAAGGAACAGCCAGGGACAGGATCCTTTCAGTTTCGGTCTGCACCCCAGAGCTGACCCTGTGCCACAGCTCTTCATAGCCAAATTCCTCCCGGAGAGAACTGGTGTCCCAGAAGTACTGACACACAGGCTTGCAGGAGGGACAAGCCACAGTCAGAGACAGCAAGGTCAGCTAAAACCAGAGATAATCAGATGGCGAGAGGCAAGGGCAAGAACATAAGCAACAGAAATCAAGGCTACTTGGCATCATCAGAAACCAGTTCTCCCACCACAGCAAGTCCTGGATAGTTCAACTCACCAGAAAAGCAAGACTCTGATTTAAAATCACATCTCATGATAATGATAGGAGACTTTAAGAAGGACATAAATAACCCCCTTAGAGAAATACAGGAGAACACAGGTAAACAGCTAGAAGCCCTTAAAAAGAAAACACAAAAATCCCTTAAAGAATTACAGGAAAACACAACTGAACAGGTAAAGGAATTGAACAAAACCTTGCAGGATCCAAAAAGTGGAAATAGAAACAATAAAGAAACCACAAAGGGAGACAACCCTGGGGATAAAAAAATCTAGGAAAGAAGTCAGGAGTCATAGATGCAAACATCACCAACAGAATACAAGAGATAGAAGAGAGAAT
>NW_022196903.1:78717300-78719871 GCF_008632895.1 Mastomys coucha
AGAAAACTTCCCTAACCTAAAGAAAGAGATGCCCATGAACATACAAGAAACCTACAGAACTTCAAATAGACTGGACCAGAAAAGAAATTCCGCCTGTCACATAATAATCAAAATACCAAATGCACTAAACAAAGAAAGAATTTTAAAAGCAGTAAGGGGGAAAGGTCAAATAACATATAAAGGCAGACCTATCAAAATTACACCACACTTCTCACTAGAGACTATGAAAGCCAGAAGATCCTGAGCAGATGTTTTCCTAAAAAAACACAAATGCCAGCCCAGGCTACTATACCCAGCAAAACTCTCAATGACCATGGATTGAAAAAGCAAGATATTCCACGACAAAACCAAATTTACAAAATATTTTTTCACAAATCCAGCCTTACAAAGGATAATAGATTGGAAACTCCAATACAAGGAAGGGAACTACACCCTAGAAGAAGTAAGAAAGTAATCTTCTTTCAACAAACCAAAAGAAGATAGCCACACAAACATCAAAATAACATAAAAAAATAGCAGAAAGCAACAATCACTATTCCTTAATATCTCTTGATATTGATTCCACATCAGTGGACTCAATTCCCCGATAAAAAGACATAGAAAAACAGACTGGATACATAAACAGGACCCAGAATTTTGCTACATACAGGAAATGCACCTCAGTGCCAAAGACAACAACATTACCTCAGAGTAAAGGGATAGAAAACAATTTTCCAAGCAAATGGTCCCAAGAAACAAGCTGGAGTAGCCATTCTAATATAGAATAAAATCAACTTTCAGCCAAAAGTTACCAAAAAGGATAAGGAAGGACACTTTATATTCATCAAAGGAAAAATCTACCAAGAAGAACTCTCAATTCTGAACATCTATGCTCCAAAGGCAAAGGTACCCACATTCATAAAAGAAACTTTACTAAAGCTCAAAGCACACATTGCAACTTACATAATAATAGTAGTGAGAGACTTCAACACCTCACTCTCATCAATGGACAGATCATGGAAACACAAACTAAACAAAGACACAGTGAAACTAACAGAAGTTATGAACCAAATGAATTTAACAGATATCTTTAGAACATTTTATTCTAAAACAAAAGGATATACCTTCTTCTCAGCACCTCATGGTACCTTCTTCAAAATTGGCCATATAAGTGGTCACAAAACAGGCCTCAACAGATACAAGAAGACTGAAATAATCCCATGTATCCTATCAGATCACCACAGACTGAGGCTGATCTTCAATAACAACAAAAACAACAGAAAGCCCACATATACATGGAAGCTGAACAACGCCCTACTCAATGATAACTTGGTCAAGGGGGAAATAAAGAAATTAAAGACTTTTTAGAATTTAATGAAAATGAAGGCACACCATACCCAAACTTATGGGACACAATGAAAGCAGTGCTAAGAGGAAAACTCAGCTTGGAGTGCCTCCAAAAAGAAACTGAAGAGAGCTTACACTAGCGGCTTAACAGCACACCTTAAAGCTCTAAAACAAAAAGAAGTAAATGCACCCAAAAGGAGTAGACAGCAGGAAATAATCAAGCTCAGGGCTGAAATCAACCAAATAGAGACAAAAAGAACTATACAAAGAATCAACCAAACCAGGAGCTGGTTCTTTGAGAAAATAAACAAGATAGATGAACCCTTAGCCAGACTAACCAGAGGGCACAAAGACAGTATCCAAATTAACAAAATTAGAAACGAAAAGGGAGACATAACAACAGAAACTGAGGAAATTTAAAAATCATTAGAACCTACTACAAAAGCCTATATTCAACAAAACTGGAAAATATGGATGAAATGGAAATTTTTCTAGACAGATACCAAATACCAAAGTTAAATCAGGATCAGATAAACCATCTAAACAGTCCCATGACCCCTAAAGAAATAGAAGCAGTCATTAAAAGTCTCCCAACCAAAAAATGCCCAGGACCAGATTGTTTTAACGCAGAACTCTCATACTTCCAAAGAAGACCTGATGCCAATACTATTCAAACTATTCCACAAAATAGAAACAGAGGGAACGCTACCCAGTTCATTCTATGAAGCCACAGTTACACTGTGTATTCTCCCTTGGAGATGGAACGGTTTCTGTCTAATCAAGAACTTGTCACAATTCCTTTCACAGATGACTTCATAAGAGATTTTTTCCTACTTCTATCATGTGTAATGTTCCAAATAGATTTTTAAAAGTGAAAAAAATAAATAAATAAAAATGGATCAAAGTAATCTCTATGTCTTTCACTCCTTATCCTCCTCTTCCATCTTCCAAGAGCTGGGAATTTTTCTTTCCCATTTGAGAATATAAAGTGGTCTCTAGGGTGCACGACACAGGTTATAGAATAAGGTTGCTCTACTCCAGTCCCAAGGAAACCAGTGCTTTCCCTGAAGTTGGGTCTCGTGTGTGAGATTGTTGTGACTCTCAGCCTTTCTCTTCCCCTGTGTGTGCTCTTCATTTTCTGGTTCAGTCTGCCTAGCATCACCTGGGAGAGCTGCTGTGCTCTTCCAGAGAAGGGTTCTGTTGATCAGAGTGCAAGGGGACCACAAGCCCTACACAGGCAAGGAC
>NW_022196903.1:78721982-78722681 GCF_008632895.1 Mastomys coucha
GGGGTTTTGAGAAGCTGTGTAGGCCCAGCAAAGCGCCTCCAGATGAACTTATCAGAGGACTAAGAGGAAGTCTTGAAATAAGGAGAAAACCAAGGTTGCAACATGCACCTAACTGTTCACCAGGGTTTGAAGATGCTGATGGTCTCCCCTGTTCCCTGCTTGGCTGTAGGTGGAGTGGGGAGCCTCCAGGGTTACTTATCTGCTAGTGAAATGGGAAAGTCGGGAAGAGGTGTTACCTGGACAAGAGATGATGAGCTTGATTTTTACACCATGCTTAGTAGACTGTAGCTTCGTACCCAAAGCTCAGTCAGAACGTGGTATGGCAGTCCTCACCTGTGATGCCAGCACTGAAGGACTAAGGTAAGAGGATCCCAAAGTTTAAGAATACAGAGAGAGAACATAACTGAAAAAAGAAAAAAGATTAGCAGCCAACATAATAGAGCCCCAGACCCTCCTGACTCAGCACTACTCTCCACACACAGCAGGGACAGCAGGGACCTACAACCTCTGTTCCTATCTTTGTGCTTTCCTCCCACCAGGTCACCTGGACACTGACATGCAGCAGTCGGCTCAGGAAACCTTCATGGACCCCGAGTTAAGGAGCAGGCTGCAGAAGTTGAAGTCGGAGGGGGAGCTGGTGGATTGTGGGACTTCAGCCCAGAAACTGCTGAGCTTGCTGCAAAAGGACACCTTCCAATC
>NW_022196903.1:78724257-78740284 GCF_008632895.1 Mastomys coucha
AAGCTCCACACAGGGACTGGTCTGCAGCTAGCTTCTTGGCACAACTTTGACAAAGGCCATACAGTCCCGGGCCATCAGAAATAAGCAAACAAACATCAAACTGACAACCCTGCTCTGCATTTGCTTGTTAAGAGAACCTGCTGATCCTCCCTCTGCCCAGCAGATGGCGCACTAGGGCTGTGCAGCATGAAAAGGTGGGGCCTGTCCTTTCTTCAGGTTATGCCACAGTTGTCCAGGTCCTGCAGGATTCCCCAAGGTGGAAGAAGGGGTTAGGTGACTTCTATCGCCTTTTCCAGAGGTCTTCTCTGCCACGGGCCGGCCGATTAATGCTACGCGCACTCGTCTACTCCAGTCACATCCAAAATATCGGGGATAAAATCCTGATAAAGGATAGAGGCAATAAGATTCCAAAAGGAGTTCTGTGCCTCCTGGATTTCAGACAGTCGCTGGTATCCCCTAACTCAGACGTGTTTCAGATTAGTCTTTCCAATCATCAACATGCCCTCATAATTAGGTATAAAGGTACCCCAAGTAATGATTCGTAAATGGCTAAGATTGGGCACTGTTTTCTGGCCAGCACAATGTTTCCAACTATCCAAGCTGTCCATAGCTTGCAATTTCTCTCAAAGTACCTGCCTCGCCAGAGCTAGCAAGTACATTCCTTAGGACAATAGATAGTTTACAATAGTTAGAAATGTTTTGCATACTAGAGAGTAATGGAGGGTTTCCCTCACTCAAGGACATTAGCTAAAAGTGTTAGGTCGGAACTCCCCACTGCTTACCAGCCAGAGCCAGAGAATTAGCAGGAAATGCTACATTGAAACCTCCTGGTCATTGCCCACAGCAAGAACCAGAGAATTAGCATAGGAATATCAAAATACCTCAACAGGGAGAGTTCCACTCCTCTTCCTCCTGCTTCACACCTAGCTACCAGACCCTACTGACCTTGATGTGCGGTCACCTGCCTACACGACTCTTGACATCAGCCCTGCTTGCTGTATGCTACTTAAGCCTGCTTTTCACTTTGTATACAAGGACTGGGAGAAGAAGAAGGACTTGGACTCGCATGCAGGACTAGCACTAGAACTTAGATGGGCTAGGACTCAGATTCATGCATCCTGCAGTCCCCCAGGCCCAGAGCGCTTGGGCCCGGAGGATGCAGCACCAGTCCAGAGGAGATAGCTGCTGCTTTAGACCCAGTATGTTTCAGATAGCCTCAGATGTACCTCAACTATTGAGCTGCCAGATTTACCATCTCTCTTTTGCAAAGACTGTAAAAGTCTGATGCCATTTCTAAGAAATACATTTAGATCCTATACTTCATGTGTCGTCTCTGCTATCATTTCTTTGCCTATGCCTTGTCAACCCGACTAGGAACCCCGTTTCTCCTGTGGGTTGAGGGAGGCCCAGATCGGCCGGCCCTCGGCACTTCTCACCATCTCTGGAATAGAAATGGCTGAGTTCAGACCCCTGGGCTGCTGCTTACAATCTGTGACACACAGCTAGTTGCTCTGTGCCTCTGAAAAGATTGTTTATTACAACACATCTAAATAAATCATAGCACCCATCTAAAAGGTTCATCATGAGTGCTGAGTAAGCTAGTGTTTGTGTTTGGCACGGAATGCCCCAGGATCGATGGAACCCTGTTGCCTCTTTCATTTTTGGCAAGGCCTCTTGTAGCTAAAGCTGGCCTCAAACTGTAAAATGACCCTGAGCTTCTGATCCTCCTACATCCACCCAAGGGCTAGGATTATAGGCATGCACAACCATGCCTAGGTTCATGCAGTGGTGGGAATGGAGGCCAGTTCTTCATGCATGGATAAGCACTTCTAACTGAGCTACGTTACTGCCTCCACTACTGCCTTGTGGCATCACACACACAGCCTTCTCTCTAAGGGACCAGGTGCCCTGCCTTTGCTGCCCTGTGTCAAGATCTCACACACTGCGCTGCTCCTGTGTCAGCCTCTCCAGGGTTGGCTGAAGAAAGAAGTTCCATCTGGATAGCTTCTCTTAGACCAGTAGAAGAACACAGCCAGAGCCTAGACATTTCCATGCTTGTCTTGAGCAGGTCCACATCCCTTCCCTGAGCTTGTGTTTCCTTAGAAGGAAGGAATTTCTGTTTTTATTCTTTTCATTCTGTTTTTCCTACAAACCTCTCTTCAAAAGTGGCCAGGCTGCATCGGATATCGGCATTGCTTTCTGCAAGCGGGTGGGCCAGGCTAGGGTGGCCTTCTGTCCTGGAGGCACATGAGTTTTTCCCAAGCCCCTTGCTTTTTCCGGGGTTTAAGGGTGTGGGACATCCAGCATCAGCCCCAAACCTAGTAAGTTCACCCTGCCTCTCTCCATGACAGAGCTCGAGTTCAGGGAGGAGTAGTACCAAGTGTCTCCACAAGGTGGCGAGACTTTCTCACGTCTTCTGAATGCAGAGGCTTCAGCTTGTTCTAAGAGCTCTCTAGTTCTATCCTCAGGGGGACCCAAAGACTTGAAGGAGGTCAGAAAGAGATAGAGTAACTCTCTTTAGGAGGCCCCAGGGCCGCCTAGTGACCTACAACCATCTCTGTCCACAGGGATTTCTCCAGCATCAATTCCAGCCCATGACTCAGTGTCTACAGATCAACCCTCAGAACTGGAACTTCCATGCGGGCCTCCAGGGCCTTAACCATCTGTCTCACAGAGTTCATAGCTTGGCCTTAGTCAACCCACACATTAACACATGCAAGGACATACATAAATACATGCCTGCACATGCACAGAGTCCAGCTGCAGGAGTGAGCAGGTCTGCGGATTAGCCAAAAGGCAAACATGATTTTTCTTTGTCTTTGTTGTCACTGAGCTGGGTGGTTTTTTGTTTCTGGGTTTAATAGTCTGAGCTGGGGCCCAGCAACTACGTCCTGAGGAGCTGGGGGTGGGGAGTAGTTTAGGCTTACCCTTATGGACCGGTGGTATCTCTGCCCATAAATGGAACCAGCTGGGATCTGATTGGTCAGGAACTTCCCCCATGAATATGCCCACATGCCCCACAGCAAAGCTGGTGTGACTCCATTGTCATCAAAGCCTGGATCAGTTCCACCTAAACACCTGACTCTAGATCACTTTCCTAGGACATGGTTCATTCCCCTGAGTCCCATGTCTCATGTTAAGGAGTGGGGTCTTGGGACACTGCCTTCTGGCTCCACCCACATCGTTCTCATGAAGACAATGGTCTTACATGCTAATGTGTGTTTGGCAATTTGGACTCACATGCCATGGGGGCACACCCCTGTGTGAACACGCCAGGAGAGCCTAGATGTGTCCTTCATTCAGACTGAGGTGATGTGAGCAATGGGCCTCCCCAGTCACCAGAGAGGAGGCACCCCAGGGTGACAGCTCTCCAGTAGGAATTGCATCTCAGTGACCTGGTGTGCAATCAAGATGGGCACGGGACTAGAAGCTCCAGGACAGAATGCTGGATAATTAATTAATCACTCCAAACCTTCTCCTAGGGCCGGGTGGTGGGGAGGGGCTAAATGAGGAAGATTTGAATAGAGGAGAGGCAATCATCCTAGCCCTGTCCCCCTTCTTCTTTCTGTAGTTTGGGGGCAGGGACAGGTACTGGGGTTCTCTGAGACATCATAGAGCCCACCTTAGGAGGTCTGAGTCACCTTCCTCCTCAGATACTTACACTCCTGTCTCTTTTGCCTGTAGGAAACAGCACCTTCAGACCTAACAGCCCTATCTGGAGTTAGCAAAATTCCTCTCATATTTTGGGGTAACCTACATACTAGAACCTATGACCCAGAGACCCTGTGATACCTCAGCGCAGAGACCTGAACGCAGTCTAAAGGTCTCTTAGGACCTAGTACCTTTCCCCTGAAGCAAAGGAAAAGAGGCTCCCACTTCCTCCCATACCTGAGGGGTGCTCTCAAGGACTCCAGAAACCTCTGGCCCACGGTCTGGCTGCTAAAGACTGTCTGACTCAGGCAGTACTGGCATCCAAGATGGGTATTTTCCAAACGTAGCCTGAAGACGCTATATCCCATAACCTTTAACTAAACCCAGGCCACCACAGCCATTTGCTGAAGTTTGCTGAAAGATCAGTGAGTGAGAGCTCCCAGAGCGAACCCCATGCAAATGACAGGACAGGAGCATTGTTTTCCGGAGGAAAATTGGGCGTTTCTTGTGTGTGCGCATGTACTGTGTATGTGATTTTTGTTTATATATATACATATGTATATATAACATGCATGCATACATAACATACACATGGAGGCGTGCGATTAAAGTTGGGTGTCTTCCTCTTGCTTTCGTTCTTTGTTTGCTTGTTTTGTTTTTTGGACATCGGGTCTCTCACAGAACCCACAGCTCACTGGGTTGCACTGGCTGCTGGGACTTCCAGGGATGTGCCTGTCTTTGCCTCCCCAGCACTGGAATCACAGACTTGTACCACTGCACCCAGGTTTTTGCAAGTCTGCTAGAGACCTGAACTCAGGTCTTAATGTTTTAGCAGCAAGCGTTTTTACCCACTGAGCCGTTTCCCATTCCCCCAAGACTTGCATGAGACCCAAAGCAACCAGGGCCAAGGTTAGAAAGGAAATACTTTTTTGCTCACTGGAGCATTCAGACACAGAAACCAAACTAGGCCTGGTAAGGATAAAAGACTGGGGCAGGTGAGCAAAACCATGAAGGAGAAAGAGCCAGAAACAGAGAACTCAGAGATCCTGAAACAGAGAGCCAGAAACAGAGAACCCAGTAAGATCCTGAGGTACATCAAGTTAGACTTTTATGATGGAAGACGCCAAACACTCTTACATTCACATGTACACATCCACACGTGCACGTGCGCACACACATGCACATGGACACAGGCGCACAAGGCATGTGCTCATGCAGCCACCCTGAGCCTTGCTGGAAATAATCCCTTTCATTTGCAACGCTGGGGCCTCAGCTGCACAGGCAGCGCAGAGTTGCTACCTTGCACATCTGTCAGTTCCAAATGTAGAAGCTGTCAGAGGGGTGTGTATGTGAGTGAGTGTGAAAGTGTGTGAAGAGGGGGTAGGGGGGACTGGTCCTCTAGGGGATTGAAAGGACTCAGCAGGTAGAGGGAGATCCCAAGATCTCAGGAGGCTCTCCAGAAATCCATGCCTTAGGATGCAAGCCCAGTCCCTCCCAGACAGAGGCCCAGAGATAGAAACCAGCTCACCTAGTCTGGTTAGACAGCTAGGAGACCCTGGGGAGTCACCTGTTGTTCTCACTCATGGTGTGTGTGTGTGTGTGTGTGTGTGTGTGTGTGTGTAGATTGTCAGGTAGGCAGTAGGCTGTCAGGCCTAGGCCTCCTGGCCTTCTTTTTGTACTTTTAATATTTACAATTATTGTGTATGGTGTGAGGCAGTCAGAGGATAAAGGTGTGGGGTCAGATCTCTCCTTCCACCTTCAAGGGTGCTGAGGATAGATCTTAGGTCAAGGCAGCAGGTTTCCAGGGCCAATGCCGTTACACACTCAGTCATCTCACACCTCCCTAAGCCCTTTCTGGGCTTGTCTTCAGCATGCTCCCTAGGAGTCTCTTTCTGTGTCCATCTCTGTCTTGTGGGATGTGCCAGGCTTGTCTGGGACACCAGGACACTGTCCTCAGTCATCTTGGCTGGTTTTCTTTCAGGACCTGAGGATGATGTTGGCCCTCGAATCTGAACTCCCTGACATCTGGGAACCTCCGACTCTGAGCCTCTAGGAACACAAAGGGCTGGCACAGAACACTTGATAGTCCCTTGTCAGAGGCCCTGGGGTGGAGCCCTGTGCCTTTTTCTCTGGGTGCCCTTTCTAGGTATTGCTCCCAAATACCATAATCTTCCTTTGTCTTTTCTCTCTCTCCTGCTTTAAGCTCATTAGAAAATGCTTTTACAGCAATGAAACTCCCCAGCAAGGAAGCCATCCTTATCCCTTTGTGGACATGGGGGCTGTACACCAAAAGTCCCTGTTCCTGAAGTGGGAGGAGGAGGGCGGCTCAGTGAGTACAAATGTTTGCTGTGCAAGCATGAGGATCTGAGTTCAGATTCTCAGCAGCCATGGACAAGCCAAGCGTGACAGTGCATACTTATAACCCCAGAGAAGGGAAGGAGAGAGAGACAGACAGAGACAGACAGACAGAGACAGGGAGAAACAGAGAGACAGAGACTGAGATGGAGACAGAGAGACACAGACAGACAGACAGACAGGGAGAAACAGAGAGACAGAGACTGAGATGAAACAGAGAGAGACAGAGAGAAATGGGGAGAGACAGAGAGATAAAGACGGAGAGAGAGAGAGACAGAGACAGAGAGACAGAGAGAGACAGAGAGACAGAGAGACAGAGAGAGACAGAGAGACAGAGAGAGACAGAGAGACAGAGAGAAAGATATCCCTTAAAACAGTCTAGCCTAGCAGAACTGGGAAGCTCTGAGTTCAGAGAGTGATCTGGTTTTGGTTTTGGTTTCCGTTTTAAATCATGGAGCATGATCCAGGAAGGCGCCTGACATTAGCCTGTGGTCTCTCCGTGTTCTAAGCCTTGGACAAAAATGAACGCAGGCTATGGGGAGAGCACCTGAGGTGGCCTGGAGGTAAGACGAGCTCTGCTAAGGCAGAGTGTTTGTGCTCATTTCTGGAAAGGATCAGCTCCATTCTGTGAGGAATGCGGAGTGTACACAGGAGGATATTCCATTGTGGGAAGAGTGACCCTACAGGGTAAGTGTGTGTGTGTGTGTGTGTGTGTGTGTGTGTGTGTGTGTATGTGTGTTCACCTTTATTAGTCACATAGAATGTGAGCATTCAGCTTCTCTTGTGTATGGAATAGTGTTATGTGAACCTGTGTGTAAGTCTTGGGATGTAGAATGTCCCAGTTAGTAGTACGCACAGGCAGACATGGGTTCAAGCACAGATGAATCTATTTGGTGCGTCTGAATAACAAGCTATTTGAGTGTGCGCCACCATCTGTATTTTGATAACTTGTGGTTTGTATGTTTAAGCTACATGTCACATGCAACCGTGTATATACATGTAGTGGTGGGTGACTGTGTCTAACCATGTATTGTGTCCCTGGGGTGCCCTCAGTTCACAAACGAGGTGTGCATGTGGAACAGTCTCGCCTTTTGAGCAGAGGTCTGCGAAGCTGTGCATATGAATGTCTTTATACAGGGCAGGTGTTTCTGAAGAACTAAGTGCGGTTAGACCTATGTATGGGGACAACTGTGTGTTGACAAACTCTAGTCACCTCTTCCGCCATGTCCGGCATAAAGAGAATGTGCAAACATGTTCATTAAACTCCAAACAGAGCAGTGACAAGACGCCAGGCCCGACAGAGGCCGTGGCAAGTCCAGGAGGTTTTTCCCTTCTGTCTCTGTCTCCCCCTTTCCAGCGTCTTGGCCCCTCTCTGGCGTCCTTCCCTCACACCTAAGCCCAATGGTGTTTTGCAGTCTTTCAGCTGTTACCTCAGTCCCTCCTGCCTCATTCCCGATTCACTCCGTTGCTATAGGTATGTTTAAACCCCAGCGTGGTAGATTTTAATTAGTCTTCCTACAGATGGCCAATTAACATTCATTACTTTTGCCTTGAGCGATTAATTATGAGTTTGGATAGAAAAGGAGAGAAGAGGAGAGGAAGATGGGCAGGTGAATGAAAGGAGAAAAGAGAAGGGGGTTTGATTGGGAGTTTGGAATTTTTACACAGAGCAGGCTGGTGGGGGAGAGGGTGGGAAAGAGCTGTTTGAATCCCCTCACTCCCAGCGGCCCCCGCGGCCCACAGCTGCTCGGGGCCCCTAATCGGCTTGGCTGGCCCAGCCCTCCAGGAAAATAGAACTCATACCCTCATTTGGGGGTCCTTAAGCCTTTGGTGTGCCCTGACCCCGGCCCTTTCATATTCCCGGCCTCTTGTTTCTTGTGCCAGAACTGGGTGGGAACCGTGTCAGGAACCGTCCTGAACACTGCAGATAACCCAGCAACGAAGCTCCAGTGACATTCATTCCACCTCAGACTTGCTCCTGCTCACTGGACAGATGAGGACACTGAGGCCAGCCGAAGGGACTTCCCCCAGCTTGAACATCTCAGGAATAGAGACCAGCTTTGCTGGTCAGTGGGCCCAATATCTCTCTCTGTCTCTGTCTCTGTCTGTCTGTCTGTCTGTCTGTCTCTGCCCCCCCCTCTTTCTCTCTCTCTCTCCTGTAGCCACAACAGTTTATAACAACTTTGTGCCCAGGGCAGCGGGGTATGTTTCTGAGGTACAACATTTGTCTGGTATGTGCAAGGCCTGGGGTTTGACCCCACTCACCACATAAAAATTAAAACAAATCTAAGTAAAAGGATTTTTTTTTTTTGCAACAGTCAACATCAGTAATCTGGCTCCAAACATGTCCTCGGGCTTCATTGTGCACCTAACTGCCGCATCCAGCGGTTCCAGCTTCTGGAAGCTTTCTGGGGTGATAGTCTGGGTTCAGGACTGCATCTGTGCCCTCCTTCCTGCACCTACAACCGCTATGGCGGGTGATAGCTCAGCGTCTGCGCTGGTCTGCTGGGAGGAGTGCCAAAGATTTGTTTTCTCTTAACGCATCGCTTTTTTGCCTTTTAGCATGAATGATTTATTTGAGGACCAAAGAGATGGCTCAGGGGGTGAAGTGCTGAATTCTATCTCTGGAACCATATGAAGATGGAAGGAGAGACTCGATGCCTCCGAGTTGTGCTCTGATAACCACACACACGAACCATGGTGTGTTAACCCCGCCCCCCAATTTTAATAATTAAAAAAAATATGCCTCTTAAGCAATACATAGTACATACAGTGTGACTACATCTTACTTGAAGTTCTTTCAAAATATGCTTTTGTAGAAGTAGACAGAGGGGCTGGTGAGATGGGTCCATGTGTAAAGGCAGTTGTGACCGAGTCTGAAGACCTGAATTTGATAACTGGAACCCTAAGGTAGAAGGAGAGAACTGGCACCCAGTTATCATCTGGCTTCCACATGTGCTCCATAGTATGTGTTGTACCCACCCATATATACACACCCACAAATAAATGCATTTTAAAACTAAACACCACAAGAAGACCTACAATGTCAATTCACCTGGGCCCAGGAGGACTCTCAAAGACTGAACCACCAGCCAAAGAGCATGCACAAGCTGAACCTAGGACCACTGGATCCCTTTCTCCTAGCTGGACTGCCTGATTGGGTCTCAGAAGGAGAGGATGACCTTAGCCTGCTGGGACTAGGTGTCCCAGAGTGGTCCCAAGGGGAGCATCTCTTTCTCTTAAGGAAAAGAGGAGGGGTAACAGTAATGGGGTGAGGGATTTGTAAGGGCAGAACTAGGAGAAAGGGAGGGAGGAGCTGCGGCGATTGGGATGGAAATTTTAAAAAGTATTGAGAAAAAAAAACTAAAAAGAAAAAAGTCCATGTAGGTTTATGATTTTGTTGTTTGTTTTTGTTTTTTTTTGTTTTGTTTTTTTTGTTTTGTTTTTGTTTTGGTCTAGTTTTTGGTTTTTTGAGACAGGGTTTCTCTGTGTAACAGCCCTGACTATACTGGAACTCACTTTGTAGACCAGGCTGGCCTCAAATACACAGAGATCCACCTCTGGAGTGCTGGGATTAAAGGCATGTGCCAGGGCTGGCGAGATGGCTCAGCAGGTAAGAGCACTGGCTGCTCTTCCAAAGGTCCTGAGTTCGGATCCCAGCAACCACATGGTGGCTCTCGACCACCCGTGATGAGATCTGACGCCCTCTTCTGGTGCAATCTGACTCTTCTGGTGCGTCTGGAGACAGCTACAGTGAATTACGCCAGAGTGAGGGGGCCGGAATTCAATTTCCAGCAGTCACACACATGATGGCTCACGACCATCTGTACAGTTACAGTGTACTCATACATATAAAATAAATAAAAAATAAAATAAATCCTTAAAAAAAAAAAGGTGTATGCCAGCATCTTTTTTGCTGTTGGTTTTTAAGTTTACCAATACATATATCAAAATTTTAACACTTGAGGCAGCCTCCCGGGATCCAGGTGTTGGTTTCTAGGTATGCCAGGTCCTCTTGTGTTGGGCTAGATAAGAACACTCATCTCTTGGGGTCATGAGGAGCTGATAGAGTAAGCAGGGAAATTCTAGTAACTGCATCTTGTATCTAGAGCTAGGAAAGTGTCAGCTAGTGTTAGAACAGCAAGTTACAAAAGAATGGTAGTGAGGTAGAGAGGTTTAGAAGTTTGATTTAGCTCTGTTTTGATTTCTACCTCGATATCTTTTTCCCATAGTGAGCATGGGCTACTTGGTAAGAGAAGGTAATATAATTGGGGGAAGGAGTAGGGAGGGGCGTGAGAGAAGGGGAAGGGAGGGAGGGAAGCGGGAAAGGAAAGAAGGAGGAGAGACAGAGGGAGGGAGGGAGGAAGGAAGGGAGGGAGGGAGGGAGGGAGGGAAGGAGGGAGGGAGGAAGGAAGGAAGGAGAGAAAGAGGGAGGAAGAAAGGAAGAGAGATGGAGGAAAGGAAAGGATGGAGGGAAGGAAGAGTGGAAAGATGAGCTCCTTCTCAAGAAGAATATAGTTTGCTGGATTTTATTGTTTTGTTTTTGTTGTTGTTGATTTTGTTTGTTTGCTTGCTTGTTTTTGAGACAGGGTCTCCCTGTTTAACCTCAGTTGGTCTAGCACTTGATGTGTAGATCAAGCGGGCCTTGAACTCACAAGCATCCTCCTGCCTCAGCCTCCTGAGAGCTGGTATGTTAAGTGGGCTGCCAGGCCAGGCTCTCCACCATGCTGGGGACGGAACCCAAATCTTCAACCACGCTAGGCAAACACTCCCCCAGCTGAGCCCCATCTCCAACCTCGGAAAGCAAGAATCCAGTTGGTCCAGGCCTCTTTTGGAGTGCCTTTGTTGGTCCCTGGCCAGGTTGTGGATTGGCTTCCATGGATTAGGCATCCATGCCTAACCTGATAAGTTATGGAGTGGTTGGGGGTTGGTACTGGGTTCACATGACTCAGAATATAACTGTCTGGGCTGTGTTTTCTCAGATGGGGGTCTGCTGGGAGATAGCAAATGACTTTTTATCAAAGATGCTGGGAGATAGCATCTTTGATATTGTGCTCCTACCATGTGCCCCGAAACACCTGCTGCCCCCACTGTACTAGCCACCCTGTATTGTTATCACCCTGCTTGTTTTATTCCTGCCAATGAGCTTCAATGCTAAGTTCTGTGAGGGAGGCAACCATGGTTCTTTCTGACATGTTTGTGGCTCTACCCCGTGCCCAAACCCAATCACTGCCACAGAGTAGATACTAGGCGAGTCTCTGCCGACCACTGAGAAGTGTATCCTGTTAAGTGTCTCAGTCCACGTACTTACCAAGGTCTCATGGGAAAGCACATGGCGAGCTCACACAACAGAGTCATTTGGGGGCTTCAGACTTTTCTGTCTAGAACTGGCCAGCCCGGCTACATTTGACTTAGCACAGCTATGGAAAGCATCCTGAAGGAAAAAACAAATGCAGCAGAAGGAAGAGAGGGAGGCTTCCACAGCAGCAGGAGAAAGCTTGGCTGGCCTGGGTTGTGGTTCTTGTTTCAGTAGCCTCATTGTTAGGAAGGAAGCTAGCTAAGGCGGCGGGCGTGGGGGTGGGGGCTGCGAGATTGAGTCCTACTGCAAATGACAGCCAGGACAGGGCAGGACCACGTGGTACAGATGATGGAACAGAGTCTATTATCTGTCTGTGGAGAAGGAAGGGTCTCCAGGAGGCCTTCCAGCGAATGTGTTAGGATGAAGAGAGGCCGCCCTGGCTTTGCTGAGATTCCTGCTCTTCCTGTCGGAGGACGCATGTGCTGGGTAAGAGGAGGATGGCAGCAAGGGACTGGGGCTGGAGCCTGGCTCACACTGCTGGAGGATGAGACAGAGATGGGATGGAGTGGGCTTCTGCTGGACGTGGGTGTATTCCTTATGCCTCCGTGGGGGCAGACGGCGAGAGAATGCCTTCTGAGCGGAATTGGGGGAACTAGAACCTAGATGCAGGATGAAGAATCCTCCGGACCCTGTTCTGTTGAATGAGACAGAAAAGGGAAGGGGTGTTTACTCTTATTCTCTTCTTCATCCTCCTCCTCCTCCTCTTCCTCTCACCCTCCCACCTGACTCCCATTTTCTGCTTCTTGAGATAGGGACTCATAATCCAGACTACCTTGAAATTCACATGTAGCCAAGGATGACTTTGAGCTCCTGATCCTCCTGGCACCATCCTCCCTCCCAGTGCTGGAAATGGAATACTTCAGAACCACGCCCACCTGCTAATCTGTTCTTTTCCTGCGGTGGTTCCAGGAGTCCTGCATCCCCACCACACATCTTTCCTGAATACACTAATGCCAACTGTGAGTCATGGTCGGTAGACTCCAAAGGGCATGAGCTAGGAGAGTACTGTCATATGGAAGTGAGGCAAGTAGACCCTGCTTGGGTAGGGCTGCCACTGTAGGGAGAAAGGAGGCCTGCCATAGTTTCCTGGAGCCAGCCCTCAGCACTTCAGGCACCTCCCTAACTCCTCGGTTGGTGGCACTTATTCCCAGAGCCTCTGGCCTATTGTTGATGCCATTTCTGAGGTCACTTGGTTCCAGAGGCCTATGAGAGGAACTTATTGTTTGAGCCTTACCCTGAATCATAAGTAAGCTTCATAGAGGCCTTTCTAACAGTCAGCTGTGATCCGAAGGAAAGCCACAGGGTCTACCAAAGACCATGGCAGGGTGTGTGAAGGTATGAGCACAGCTGGCAAAGACACTGAACATTTTCAAATGTTTACACTTTTTTCATCTAATTCACTTTCTCAGAGCCTCGCCTTCTGCTGTTTCTGTTGTGTGTGCATGAATGTGTGTGTGTGTGTGTGTGTAAGTCAGAGGTTGACATCGAGTGTCACCCTCAAGCTCTCTCTGCTTGCCTTATTTTTTGAGACAGGGTTTTTTGATGAGCTGGGAACTTGAAGACCGGGCTAGACTGACTGACATGCAAGTCCCAACGGCCACCTTGTCCACCTCCACAGCACTAGGATTATAAGCATCCATCGCTGTACCAGGTTTTTTGACATGGATGCTGGGGAATCCAGACTTTAGCTTCATGCTTGCTCAGCCAACTGATCCATCACCCCAGTCTCTCTGGCTTTTTGAGACCAAATCTCATTATGCAGCCCAGGCTGGTCTTGGACATACTACATACCAAGGCTGCCTTCAAACTCATGATCTCCCTGCCTTAGCATCTTAAATGTGGTGGTAAAAGTGGTCCACTGTCAAAAAGAAAAAAAAGTAGTCCACTGTCACCAGCTGTTACTGGTTTTCGGAAAGCACTAGTTTAGACATTGTGGCCAGTATTTACTGGAAACAAACATTTATTATAAACTGTTTTCCTGAGAAAAGTGTACTACCTGAGTTAACATGAACATTTTCTTCCTTGAAAAAAAAATTTTTCCCACTTTGAGCCCCTGGGGGATTGGTTATCGGCATGATTTCTCTGTTTCGTCCCAACTGGTTTTGAAATACTTATCGCTTCTCTCAGATGACAAGCCATGAAATTTTATTTCAGTCTTTGATGGCAGAGAGAAAAGTGTCTTTAGTTTCAATTAGAAGCTCTTTAGGAAAAAAAAATGGCTGCCATGCTCAGCCCATTGCTTTGGGTTTTTGTAAACAATAGATGAAGGTGATTTTAGGGACCAAATTCAGCCAAGCCCTCCCTGCCCCAGTCACCTGTGCAGTCACCTGTGTTGGATCAGAATAGCCCGGTCCAACTCTACTGGATTGGAACAATCTGCAGAAGGCCCTCAATCACACACAGTCATCCAGCATGTTTCCAGCAGCCCCTGAGCTCCCTGCACACTCGCCTTCACTCCTCTCACAAATGTTTTGAAGAATTGCCAGCTTTTCAGAGATGTATGAAGAGTGCCATACAAAGAATTGACAGTACTGCAATGGCTTTGGAGCTCTTTCTTATCCTGACAAACTCAGCACCATTAAATCCCCACTATGTGCATGACAATGTGTGGACGAAGCTTGTGGCTTAATCTCTGCAGATGCAGAAGCTCCAGTAAACCTTCCAGGGGTGAACATGGCTCTAGTATAGATCGAGCTGTGCATTTTGCAAAAACCACTCCCTTAAGAATTAGGAAGAGCTGCTCTGGTGATCTTAACCACACTCAATTGGGGGCAGCCCACCATAACTAAAGAGTGGTGGTGTCCCCTGGAGTTCCAGTACTTAGGAGGTGGAAAGAGGAGGGAGGGTCAGAAGTTCAAGACTGTCTTTAGTTGTCTAGTGGAGTTAAGAGCTAAGCCTCAGTACCCATCAGCTCATTGTAGCTCATGAGTAACCTCTGGAAATAATGTTCATAGTAATTATCTTAAAAAATGTACAGGCTGGAGAGATGCTCAGCAGATGAAGTAACAACGGAGCAAGTGTGAGGACGTTAGCTCTGGTCTCTGTTTTATAATCTAACTATAGTCATAGGGCTCCTGCTGTGAGAGGGAAGGCAGAAGCAGGAGGATCCCTAAAGGCTTGTGAGCCAGCTAGCCTGGCATAGGTAACAGCAAGTAACAAAAGATTCTGTCTCAAAGGAGGTGGAAGGCAAGGATATCCACACATAAGCTGTGGTGAGTGCTCTCACACACACTAGCACATTTTCTCTCCCTTCCTTTCCCCCATCTCTCTCTCTCTCTCTCTCTCTCTCTCTCTCTCTCTCTCTCTCTCTCTCTCTGTGTGTGTGTGTGTGTGTGTGTGTGTGTGTGTGTCTGTCTCTCTCTCTCTTTGTCTCTCTGTCTCTCTCTGTCTCTGTCTCTTTGTGTATATCTGTATGTCTGCCTATCTCTGTGTCTCCCTGTCTGTGTCTCTCTCTGCCTCTCTCTCTCCCTCCCTCTCCCCCATCTCTTCCTCTCCCCCCTCTTTGTCTCTCTCTGTCTCTCTCTGTGTCTGTCTGTCTGTCTGTCTCTCTCTCTCTCTCTCTCTCTCTCTCTCTCTCTCTCTCTCTCTCACACACACACACACACACACACACACACACACACACACACACACTTTTGTAAATCTCTGCTGTGTACCAGGCAGTGGTCTACCTGTATCCTCCGCATTTACTCATTGACTCCTGATTTAACTAACTACCAGGCAGATTCCGTGATCAGATCCAATTTCAGTTAAGGAAACCACCACAGTAAATTAAGTAATCTCCCCAAGTTTCACCACAAGTTTGCACTATTTTGAGAAACCAACTTGAGTGCATTATAAAACACTTGCCTTTGGTTGTCCTGATTTGCTATCTGTGGCTGTGATAAAATACCAACCAAAACCAAGTTGAAGAGGAAAGGGTTTGTTTGGCTTATGGTCCATCACTGAGGGAAGCTGGGACTGGAGCTCAAGGCAGGAACTGAAGCAGAGGCCATGAAATGCTTGCTTCTTGCTTTTTCTTTTAACTACTGTTTTTTACACAACACAGCACTGTCTGCCCAGGGATGGTACTTCCCACAGTGGGCTGGGCCCTCCCACATTAATCCTTAGTCAAAAATGCCCACAGGCCAATCACATGGAGGTAACTCCTCAATGGACATTCCCTCTTCCAAGGTGACTCTAGGTTGCATAGATTGAAAAAACCAGTACAAGTGACACTCTGTCAACCTGACACACAAATGCGTCACTATCAATCCATAACTTTTCCTTTCTCATTCATTCTCAAGAGCTTAGAATACTATCATAATATAAAACACAATCCAATTTTTAAAAATCCTACAATTTTCTCAACACTTTAAACATTTAATATCATGCTAGGTGTAGTAGCATTCAGAATGTAAAGATAGAGGATCTCTGTGAGTGCCAGGCCAGCCAGGGATACATAGTGAGACCATCTCATGAACAAAAACAAAAAACCTGATATCTCTTTTAAATGTCCACAGTCTCTTAATTTCAGGTATACCTACAAAATTTAAAAAATGTTAAATAATTCTTACTCCAAGAAGAAATAACTAGGGAACAATTACAATCAGACCAAAACAAAACTGAAATCTAGTAGTGTAAATAGATCAGTGTCCAGTGTCTGGGAGTCATGATCTGAGC
>NW_022196903.1:78741956-78750880 GCF_008632895.1 Mastomys coucha
CTTAGGCATCATCCAGTCAGTTAAGGAGGCCGTGGGGGCACAGACCTGTAATCCCAGCACTCAGGAGGCTGACGCAGGAAGATTGCTTTGAGTTCAATGCCACCATCCGCTACTTAGTGAGACCTTGTCTAAAAAAAAAAAAATTAAATCAGATTATAGCTTACAAGAGGCCATGTCATGAGAACTATGTTGTCATAAAGTATACATCATTTGCATTTCCTAGTGTTCTGAAATTTTCCAGAATTTTTCCTAGTTTGTGATTGCTCTTTCTTCCCTGAATAGCAGAACTGGAATGGCTGGCAAAATATCACACTATATAATATTTTATTCTACAAACAACCCAACCACTAAAGTTTGTGTATGTGTAATGTTTTCTGAGATAGGCTCTTGTAGCTCAGGCTGCCCTGGGACTCACTATGTAGTCAAGGATGATCTTGAATTCCTCACCTTCCTGCCTATTCTTCTCAAAGTCTGAGAGGACAGGCATGTTCTACAATATTCAACAATTACGAAAAATTGGGCCTAGAAGATAACTCAAGATGACAAAGTGCTTGCTGCACAACGTAAGGACCAGAGTTTGATCCCAAGAACACACATTAAAAGCTGGTATAGTGGGTTGTGCTTGTAATCCTAACTCTAGGGAGGAAAAGACAGGTGATCTCTGGGGCTCACTAGCTAGGAAGCCTAGCATAAGGTCTCAGTGATAGACTGTCTCAAAAAACCAAGGTGAGTGGCAACCAGGGATCCACACCCAAGGGTGACCTCTGCCCTCCACAGGCATGCATGCACAGCATAGAAACAACAACAAGCAAACCAACGTGTTTGCATTTGCCTTTAGCTTTTGTACTTTAGGCTGTTGGGGTTGCTGATAGTTATCACCCCCACCCCACCCCCAGTCTCAGATCACGTGTGGTGTCTTGGTTAGAAATGAGCTGCCACCGCTACCCACCCTTGTGTGTGCCAGACTTTCATCCTTTTGGAGAAATCCTTCCTTCCTTCTCTCCTACTACTGACACGGAAATTTGATGATAAACTCTTGGAAATTTTTTTTTTGGGAGAAACAGAAACTCAAACTTTTGTTTTGACATCAATTTTTAGATTCCTGTGACTTAAGTGTTTATTTAGAGTCGCTCAGCAATTGTGTTCTGTCTCCGGGAAGCGACTGCAGTGACAGATTCTCTAACACTGCTTGTTAAGATGCTTTCCATGTTTTCTCAGTTGTTTTCTAACCAGATTAGTGTCCCAGAGCAGGGCTCCTTCAGCCTCCCGACAAGCTCCCGCACCGTTTTACAAACCTTGCATGCAAGGTTTTATGTTTAGTTTAGTATTCGTTTTTTTTTCTTTTTTAAAAAATATTTACATATTTATTTATTTTTATATGAGTACTCTGTCTTCACATACACCAGAAGAGGAACTCTGGGTTATGAGGCACCATGTGGTTTGCTGGGAATTGAACTCAAGGCCTCTGGAAGAATGGTCAGTGCTCTTAACCACTGAGCCATCTTTTCAGTCCTAGTTTCTTTTTTTGTTTGTTTGTTTGGTTTTGGTTTTGGTTTTCCAGACAGGGTTTTCTGTTTGTATCCATGGTTGCCCTGGAACTCTATTTGTAGACCAGGCTGGCCTTCACATCATGGAGATCTGCCTGTTTTGCCTCACACCATGATGACTAGGTTTTTATTTTTTACATATGTGTCTATATGTGTCTTTAGGTGGGTTCATATGTATGCACATGTGAGTGCAATGCTCTAGGAGGTAAGAAGAGGATGTCAGATTCCCTGGGCTTAGAGTCAAAAGCGGTTTGTGAGCCACCTGCTGTGGGTGCTGGGAACAGAACTCAGGTCCTCTGAGCAGAGGAGCCATCTCTCCAGTTGTCTTGATTATATTTTCATTAGGAAGGAGATTACTGTCATTTAATTGTCTACCTTGCCACTTTCTTCATCCTACCTTTTCCTCCTTTGCTAATATGGAAGTAAAAAATCCATGCATGTGCCTTTGAGTGTGGCCACGGATGTTTGATCAAATTTTAAGTCCCTCCAACTTTTAAAAATTTTGTTATATTTAGTTCCTCATGGGTATGCATATAGGTGAATGCCTAGCAAGATGCACACGTAAGAGTCAGGGGACAACTTTGTCAAGCTGGTCCTCTCCTTCTACCATGTGGGTGCCTGGGATAGGACTCAGGTCATCAGGCTTGGCAGCAGGCGCCTTTAGCCTCTGAGCCATCTTGCTGGCCCCTTACTTACTCAAATCACCATCTTGACCTCCCTTCAGAGCGATGGGTGACACAATGTGCTTTAACTTTGGTCACCACCACACCAATTGTGTGCCACTGCCGTCTGTAGAGTCTCTGAGAACACCACGCCCCGCTGGTGTCCACGGTCACCGTTCACAGTTTACCTCCGAGGCTTCTTGCCTCCTACAGCTATTTCCCCTCTGCCTGAAATTCCTTCACTGAGGTTGGGTTGGCGGAGATTTTCATCTTTGATTTGTCTGAAATGCCTTTCTTTCATTCTTAGTCTTGAAAGACAGTGTTTGCTAAAAATACAGTTCTAGCTTGTAAGTAATTTTCTCTCAGTGATTTGATGATGCATCCTGCTCCCTCCTGGCATGCACAGTCGAGAGTTAGTTTGTCTTTACTTTCTAAGAACCTGCCATTTCTCTGCTTCCTTTCTTTGGTAATCATTGGTGATCATTATGTATTGATCATTTGTTGTTTAGAGACAGGGTCCCACGTAACCAAGACTGACCTTGAACTCCTGGTCCACATGCCAGGAGTTCATCTTCCTGGTGCTGGGATTACTGGTGTGTGCTACCAAGTCTGGCTTATCGAGTTCTGGAGAATAAGGCCAGGGCTTCCTACATGCTAGGCAGGGCCTCTACTAACAGGGGTCAAAGGACAACTTCCTGAAGTTGGTTCTCTGCTTCCACCACGGGTTCACGGGCTTAGACTCCCATAGGTGCCCTCACCCAGTAAGTCCTCTTGCTGATCCTTTAAGTTTCTGCTTAATATCATTTTGGGGCTTTTTTGCATATAAAATAGGATATCCAATATTCTGTCTTCCTTATTTCTTCCTTACTCTAGCTGTTGAAATCCAAGACCCCTTGAATCTGGATGCACACTCTACCACTGAGCTAAAGCACCAGCTTTCTAAATTCTAATTTATGTTGGTTTTTGCAAGTCTGACTCATAGTTTATGGGTTTGGCTACCTCTCACAATAATTTTTGTCTCTATGTATGTTGTGCACTGCCCCTCACATTTAACCTTTCTTAGAGCTGTTTTGTTTTGTTTTGTTTTGTTTTGCAACAGGGTTCCTCTGTGTAGCACTGGTTGTCCTGGAACTCACTCTGTAGACCAGGCTGGCCTCTAACTCGGAGATCCTCCTGCATCTGCCTCTAAAGTGCTGGGATTAAAAGCATGAACCAACCACACACCCAGCTCCCTTTCTTAGAACTTTGTGGGTATTATTTGGTTTTCAAATGTCTTCTCTTGCTGTGCGTTTGGCTGTGGGTTGGGAGCAATTATTACGTTTTCCGTTTCTAATTCAGGACAGAGTGAGGTTATGGTCAGAAACTCTTACACAATCACAGTTGGGGCTCAGAAATCGCCACATAAACCATGCAAACACTGATCTCAGTTAAGCAAGAACAGTTTATTGAATGCACATCCCAAGACTGATTGATCAGGGCCACAAAAAGGACTCAAGAGCCTAATTTTGTAATACCAGTCTGTTCTCAGCACAGGGTTGTAAAGGGGGAAAAAAAACCACAATGAGCTCACACGCAGGTACAGGAAATGTCTGGTGGTCAGCTCTGACTCAGGCCATTTTAGACTTAACAGCTCATATTGACCTTTAACTTGATGGATCCTAGGTAAAGCTTTGTGGAAGTTCCTAAGATTAATAAGCCTCGTACAGAACATACAGAATGTAACAGGGATGTGGTCAGCAGGACCCTGCTCTGAATCAAGTTCTCTTTTCTGTGTCAATGACTGGCAGGCATATCACAGCAACAGTATGAAACAGCTGGCAAGAATGGAGCAAGATGGCTACAGCTATGCTGGGGGCGGGGGCGCGGCGGACCTCAACAATAGACAGTTAGACACATAAGCCCACCACTGCTCTCTGTGGGCTTCATTTTCTTCTGGTCCTTGGGGTCTCACTTTTCAGGGATCTAGATCTACCTGATGTGCTGCTGTAGCCACTCCAGTGCTCTGTCTCTTCCTCTCATTCTTGATTTTTTGTTTGTTTGTTTGTTTTGTTTTTCAAGACAGGGTTTCTCTGTGTAACCCTGGTTCCCCTGGAACTCACTCTGTAGACCAGGCTGACCTCAAACTCAGAGATCCCCCTGCCTCTGCCTCCCAAGTGCTGGGATTAAAGGCGTGTGCCACCACTGCCCTGCTCATTCTTGATCTTTTAAGGTCCAAGCTCTGGTCCACCTGGCTTTTGCCCCAGCCACACCCCAGCTTTGGAGCCTACTTTCCTCAATTCAAGCTTCCAATGATCCCTGACCACTGAAGATTCCCTTACCTTTTGCTACTCAGCCATCCTTTGAAAAAGGTGTCATTTTAAGGCTTCAAGAGAGTTGAAGTTGAATAGTAAGAAGCTGGGGTTTGTTAGACCTTTGTCTCTACAAAGGATGACTGATGTTTCCATAAGAGACAGGCCGATCTAGGGGTGGGGTAGGGTTGGAGAGATGACTCAAAAGTAAAGAGTACTCGCTGCTCTTTCAGAGGACAAGAGTCCAAATCCCAGCAGCCACATCGGGTACTTCATAACTGCCTGTAACTCTAAGTTCAGGATAGCTGACAGTCTTCTGGACTCCTTACTACCTTTGTACACATACATACACATACACACAAACACACACACACACACACATACACATACATGTATACACAAAAACACATACACACTAAATCTTTTTTTAAAAGAAAAAGAAAGAAGGTAAGGGGACACTTTTAAAAGAGTTGAGTGGTGGTGGGCCACACCTTTTATTCCAACACTCAGCTGGGAGTGGGAGGGGACAGAAGCAGTGGGATCTCTGAGTTCAAGGCCAGTCTGGTCTACAGAGTGAGTTATAAGGCAGCCAGGGCTACACAGAGAGACCCTGTCTCGAAAAACAGAAATCAAACAAACAAATAAAAAATTCCTCCTAGTGGTTCATGATGAGGTCTATAGGCATGTACCATGGCAGACATAATCTACCTCAGCAAGATGGGAATGCAGCAAAATGGAGAATGTTAATAACCATGAAACCTGGAACATGATTTGTGAGTGTTCTCTATATTGTTTTATCTATGTTTATGAAGGTTTGAAACACTGGTTACAAAAAGTCAAAATAGAGTAGAGTCTTCCATGGTCTGCAGCCAAAAGATGTGTTCCTCTATAGGCTACTGTATCTTTAGAGGCAAAGTTGGTGCCCTATTGAAACCACCAGGCTTCAGAAGAAAGAAACGACCAGCAATCCAAGTCAGATCACTCAACCAATGAAAAAGAGCAAGAGTGCGTGTGTTGTATAATGCAAGGCTGTTCGGACCTTGACACGAGTGAGCACATTTGTGTGAACGGGCAGCAGGGAGGTGAGCCTTGAGTAGGCTGGAAGAGCCAAGAAGGCACAGGCCTGTTGACCCTACCTTGGCACTGAGTTCCACAGAAGGACGGGTTTTCATTGTGTGGTCCACATATCTGCTGCTTTTAACTTTCTCTGTTTCAGGGTTCAAGGCATTGTAGTTTGAAGGAAGAGATCTTGTCTCCTGGCTTCTGCTCATTTCTCAACGGCTGAATCTTCCTATTCCAACCCTTTTTGATGATCACATCATGTTCATTGTACAACCCAAAGGAGCTGGATTTGCCAAGGTTCTCGCTGGACCAACTCACTGTCAATGTCTTAGTCTGCTTTCCTATTACTATAGTAAGCACTACTGAGAGCAGCTTGAGGAGAAAATCATTTATTAGGCATGGACTTATATTTCCACATCATAGTTCATAGCTAAGGGAAGCCAAGGCACAAACTCAAGGCAGGAACCTGGAGACAGAGACTGAAGCTGAGACATTGGGGGGCACACTGTTTACTGGCTTTCTCAGTTACCTTTCTTATACAAGCCAGGAACACACATGTCCACTGCCAGCACCACTTGCCAAGGGCTAGGCCCTCCCACATCAATTATTAATCAAGAAAAATTCCCTATAGCCTTACCTATACGTCCATATGATACGGGTGATTTCTCAGTGCAATTCTCTCTTCCGAGATGGTTTTAGCTTCATATCACTTGACAAAAAACTAACCAGTGCATCTACTAAGAGGTTTTCCATTAGTGAGCCAGTTCCAAGTTCAAAATATCTGAGTGTTCTTCCAAAGCAATACAGACTCCTGCAGGAGGAGTCTCCTTCTCACAGGTCCTACAAGGGAAGTCCACACTGGGGGGCAGTAGATCACACCTCTTCTTTCACAGCAAGACTCCCAGGGCAGGGAAGTTGCATTTTCACACTGTCTCAGAACAAACATAACCTTGAAATGTGTTTCTCAAATGAATACATTCAGTCAAAAAAATCTTTAATGAGTATTGACTGTGTGTCAGGCAGTCATGGCCTGAGTGTTAGAAACACAGCCATGAACAGGATGGAAAAATTCTCATGGCACTGACATTCTACGTCCTTCGCTGCAGACATTTGTGACAATCTCCCTCCTCTCTGAAGTTAGGCTGGTACCTGCAGCTGGTGCACTGCTTTGACCAGGACTTAAAGGAGACAAAAAAAAAAAAAAAAAAAAAAAAAAAAAAAAAAAAAAAAAAAAGTTAGAATTACGCACAGACCCCCTTGTGAGCGCTCTGGCTGTCAGTAGTTCCAGTGCATACTGCCCACAGAATAGCAGAGGACAGGAAGCCAGAAAGGAGAGACTTGCTCATGGAGGCCCTTAAGGCCACGCTAAAGAATTTAAACCATGCTGAAAACAGGGCTGGAGAGATGGCTCACTGGTAAAGACCAAGCACTGCTATTGTAGAAGCTGGGAGTTAGGTTCCTATCAGGCAGCTCACAACCTCCTGTAACTTCAGCTCCAGGGGATTTGATGCCCTCTTCTGGCTTCTGAAAGCACCTGTACTCCCATTCACATGCATATATAGATACACATACAAACACATAATTAAAAATAAAAACAGATCTTCAAAAAAAAAAAAAAAATGAGGGGGCTGGAAAGTTGGGTCAGAAGTTAAGAATACTCCATGCTGCTGTGGAAGACTTTTTCAATCCCCAGGACCCACATGGTGTCTCACAGCCATTTGTAACCCCAGTTCCAAGGGATCTGGTGACATTTTCTGATATTCATGGACATAATACATGCAAGCCAAACACTTAATGCTGGACATGGTGGTACACTACCTTAATCACAGCACTTGGGAGGCAGAGACAAGCAGATCTCTGTGAGTTCAAGGCCAGCTTGGGCTACACAGTGAGATTCTGTTTCAAAGTTAACAAATGCAAAAATGTTAAATACTAAAACTTCTATGGCTGGGTATAGTGGCACGTGTCTTTAAGTATAGCACTTGGGAAGGAGAAAGAGGAAGATCTCTGTGAGTTTGAGGCCAGACAGATCCTGTCCTACCAGTGGGGTGGGGGAGGAGTAGTCATACTAAGAGTTATTGTTTATGGAGTGCATATGGTGTGCTGAGAGTAATATATCAGTAGAAATCAATTGCCTCATTTTAACTTAGTTCCGTCCAGAAGAGGCATTTGATTATCTTCATAGTGCAGATAAAAACTGGAGTCACAGTTTATTTGTGAAATTCTCTTATGTCCCACCACTGTGCGAAAAATTTTTAACAGTGTAGAATTGTGATGTTGGAGTCTAGCGGCCATGTATAAAATGAATTTTAGAGGAGAAAAATTGCAAAGTTCTTACGTGCTTATTATAAGAGAATCATTAAAGAAAAGAAACAAAAGCCCAAATGAGGCCAGAGACAGTGAGAGTTAGGAGTGGAAAGAAAAGAGTGAACTCCCAGGGCATCTCTGAAACAGACAGGCTCCCATCGGTGTTTCTGAGTGCCTGATTCCAAGTGTTGCACAGAAAGATGAGCCACTACCAAGAGAGGGACTCCAAAGAGAGCCACATTTGGTCCTCATGGTGGAGACCAGATATGGAGTACAGTGAATGTCTATGGGGCCTGAAGGATACCCAGGAAGATAAGATATAAACATGTGCAGTTTAGTAATTTGATCTGCGGAAGCTGACAAACCCATTAGGAACCTGCATCAAGACAGCAAGAGGGCTATAGGGATGGCTCATTCAAGAAAATGTTTTCCATGCAAATAGGAAGACCTGATTTCAGATCTCCAACACCCACAGAAAGGACAGGTGTTTCAACACATGTGTGTAACCCTGGCACTGGTATCCTAGTTTAATTTCTGTTGCTGTGACAAACACCCTGACAGAAAGCAACATCAGAGAGAAAGGGACTTACTTGGCTCACAGTCGCAAGTTACAGTCCATCACTGCAAGTCAAGACAGGGACTTTAAGGCATCACATCCACAATCAAACGAGGAGAGAGACAAAACATTCAAAAGGTGTCTGCTCCATCTCATCTAGGTCTCTTCTAACTCATAGAGCTTAGGACTGCCTGCCTAGGGAATGGTGCCACCCATGATGGGCTGGGTCTTCCTACAACACTTAACAGTCAAGACAATTCCCACAGAGAGGTCAACCTAGTCTAGACAACTTCTAAATTGAGGCTCTCTTCCCAGGTGATTTTTAGTTGTGGCAAATTGACATTGAAAACTATCAAAACTAGGGAAGTAGAGATAGGAAGATTCCCCAAGATTTGCTGACCAAACCAGTCTAGAAATATCAGTAAACACTAAGTTCAGTAGGACCCTGAATCAAACAATGAAGTGGAGCCAGGAGTGGTGACACATGCCTTTAACTCCAGCA